>NW_025880540.1:0-2058 GCF_002878395.1 Capsicum annuum
AGTGTAACACCCCGCATTTTGGGCTAGAATGAAAACCGTCTTTTCTATATGTAGATGTTCCAAAAGCCATAAATCCTAAGAAAATTTGGTATATTAATCAATTATGTAGTGTGAGAACCTATTTGAGCATGAATTTAGATCATAGAGATCCCCTAACTCAAGGTCAAGTTGAAAGCTTTCCTATCGTTCGAGTTTTAGTGAGCGTCGAAACTTGAGTCAACTTCAATTGATCATAACTCCTTGTATATAACAAACTGGGAGGCCTACTATATATCAAATGAAATCTCTTCAAATTATATTTCTAACGATATCAATTTCGTCTAAATCTAAAATCGGAGTAAAAAGTTATGCCCATTTTACTCAAGCATGTCAACCTAGAAAACTAAGTGACAACATTTCTGATAACTTATCACTTCTGTCATAACTTATCAGCAAATACTGTCAGCCTTAGGTAGAAATCCATAAATTCCATCCCCAAGTGATGACATTTATGATGACTTATCACAAGTCTGAGGGCTTATCACAAAATGTCATCAAGCTTTGGCAGAAACCCATAAAATCCAACTCCCAAGTGACGACATTTGTGATGACTTATCACAAATGTCGTTAGCTGAGATTTTTAGCAATTGGGAAGCAGTTTAGTAAGGGTATTTTGGAATTTTCCTTCACCTCCCACGACCTAAATAATCAAAATCACGTACTTAATCATCATAAATTGATTTAAACAATCCTTAATCCTCTTTATTCACAAGAACAATATTAGGGTTTCCTCTTAAGATCATCTTCCAAGAAATTCAAAACTCCATTACTCCTTCTTCAAGATAAGTAAGAATCTAAGATTTCTAATCCATAAAGTTCAAGAAAGTTCCCAAGAACATCAAATTAAGGTCATCCTCTTCAAGAAAGAAATCAATAGTTTAGCATCACAATCCAAGAATCTAAGAAAGCTTTCAAGATCATCTCATAGGGTTTCAAGGTCAAGTTCTCTACATCAAATCAAGTCTATTAAGATATGTGGTTTTGAACAAGAACATCCTTTTGTTCTTGTGCCCAAAAGTTACATATTTTCATAAAGTATTTCGTAAACTCATGGAGAATTCCTATCATGTTATTATATTGTGAGTTTTATGAAACTATGTCTTACCCAAGCTTTGAGTTGTAATATTATTATGCATATTAATGTTTTAAATTGTCAATTTATGGTTTAAGTTGCATAATTCAAAGTCTATATCATGTTTAGAGAATTTCAAGTCCTATTGTTGTGAATTGAACCTTATGGTTAAAGCATGAGTTTGAGAATGAGATGTTAGTGATTTTTAAAAAATATCATTAAGTGAGTTTTGATTGTAAGTTAAGATAGAAATCCACATTCTTGAGTTTAAAGTAAAGGGGATGCATTTTGGCGCCCATTATATATATATATATATATATATATATATATATATATATATATATTATTGAATTGTCTTAATGTGGATTTTCTAAAGTTCAGAGCTAAGTAAAGAATTAGTATTTAGCACCGATTTGGGCGTGATTTTGAGGTCTCATGCCCCAGAACTACATGCCCCCATAGGTTCTTGATCTACCCCAAGTAGGTTAAGATAGTGATCACTAAAGTTAAGGCTCTATCCGATAGCAAGGATAGAATAGCTCTCCCCAACATGGGTAATACATTGGACTCCATATAACTCACATGGTTTATGTCGATTAGAAGAAACTCCCAAAGTAGTCCCCCCACTCTATCTAAGATACAAGTATATGTATTTTGAAAGCTATGAGTCCAAGATTACTAAGGCTCTCAAGTGTCAAAATCTTTAAGTTTCCAAAGAAGTTCCTAGTTTTCATGGGATTAAAGTGTATGCTCTGAAAGATGTTGTTTTAAGACTTTATCTATCTTACAAGTTTGAGAATAAAGAAAGAATGCAGATTTAGAATGAAGTGCAATGACTCACGTGATTTAGATTACCTATTTTCTTATTCTTGATTATGATGGTTTTAATTCAAGCTATGTGAGTCATCTATACTAGCATGCATATTTTCTATAAGGATTTATGATAT
>NW_025880540.1:2158-8515 GCF_002878395.1 Capsicum annuum
GAATTAGTATTTAGCACCGATTTGGGCGTGATTTTGAGGTCTCATGCCCCAGAACTACATGCCCCCGTAGGTTCTTGATCTACCCCAAGTAGGTTAAGATAGTGATCACTAAAGTTAAGCCTCTATCCGATAGCAAGGATAGAATAGCTCTCCCCAACATGGGTAATACGTTGGACTCCATGTAACTCACATGGTTTATGTTGATTAGAAGAAACTCCCAAAGTAGTCCCCCCGCTCTATCTAAGATACAAGTATATGTATTTTGAAAGCTATGAGTCCAAGATTACTAAGGCTCTCAAGTGTCAAAATCTTTAAGTTTCCAAAGAAGCTCCTAGTTTTCATGGGATTAAAGTGTATGCTCTGAAAGATGTTTTAAGACTTTATCTATCTTACAAGTTTGAGAATAAAAAAAGATTGCAGATTTAGAATGAAGTGCAATGACTCACGTGATTTAGATTACCTATTTTCTTATTCATGATTATGATGGTTTTAATTCAAGCGATGTGAGTCATCTATACTAGCATGCATGTTTTCTATAAGGATTTATGATATTGATTATTTAATTTCATACACCCCCATATACTCAGTATATTCCCAATGTGCTGATCCACATATACGTCTATGTGCTACATTGTCTCATAATGTAGGTACAAGACTTAGTATGCACATTCAGATTCAGTCAACTCGTAGCTTTTAGTCAGCAGGTGATGAATCTTTTTTATTTAAGGGTTTAAGCCAGATAAACAGTTTGAGCAGTTTTTTATTTTCCTATTTTAGTTGTATTGAGTTGGGATAGTCGGGAGTCATGACCTGGTTATCTAATGTCAGTACTAGTAGAGGCTTCATAGACAGTTAGTAGAGTTAATATATTCAGTTTTAGTTTTATTTTGGTAAAAGAAGAGTTGTAATCTTGTAAAGTTCAAATTTGTATTGATCAAGCATTTTTAGCATTTTATTCAGTTTCTTATGAGTTATGACAGTAGAAGGGTTAGCTTGGGGTCACTTATGACCCTAAGCACCGTGTAACGTCTCGGGACCCGATTTTAGGGTATTACAAACTTGGTATCAGAGCACAGAGTTTAAGTGTCCTAGGGTGTCTGTTAAGCCGTGTCTAGTAAAGTCTTACGAAATGGTATGGAGACGTCTGTACTTTTCTTCGAGAGGCTACAAGGCACTTAGGAAATGTCTCCATTCTTTCAAGTCTCAGATCGTGCTATAGAAATGTTCTTTAAGAAACTTATACAGATTCTCATCTTACTCTATCCGAGCAATCTCTGCCTTATTTTTAAGGTATTAGAAACAGTCAAGCTTAAATCTTTACAGATAGTGCTTTCTCAGACAGTCTCCACAGATAGTTATCGAATTATAAGCGAGCTAAAAAGTATCCCATCTGTGCTTTTGAATTTCAATGATTGAAGTGCTTTATTCATGATTCATAAAAGTCGTGCACTAAGCCCAAGTCAGATGTACTTCCAGATTCCTCCTCAGAATCTATAATGTAAAGCTATACTTCTCTATCCATGTATTATTCTTGAGATAGCATGATTAGTAAGTTCTAGTTCATCCTCAGATAACGCTCTCATATTAGCTAGCAAGAAGCTTCAGAAGTCACACAAAACGGCTTGAGAGTAGCATTCTAGTGTGTTATAAGTCTCTCAAGATCAGAGTTATGTCCTCACTCTTATGAGTCATGCAATTAAAACAGAATAAGATGTGTATTCTTAGATCATTGAATATTTTGTGTCAAGTTTTTATCTCTTATAACCTTGTTATCATTGTTTTATTAAAAAATCAAAATCTAGTAAAGTCGTGAGAGGCTTATTTCGATTTACTAGTAACTTGTTGTTTTTGTGTTGGTTGAAATTGAGGGTTTAGAGGTATACTGACAAGAAAGACAGTAAGGTAAATTCACTAACTATATGTATAGCCGAATGTTGTGCATATGATTGAGTTAGTAATGAAGTGATATGTCCTTGTGTGTTAGTTAGTTTAGTAGAAGGTAAAGAAAAAGTTATTAGTGAAGGTGAATTGTTGTTTGCTTAAAGTATGAAAAGAGTTATTGATGATATTTGTTGTGTTAGGAAAGTATAGGTTATTGATGAGAGTACTTGGTGGATGAGTGTTGATTATTTAGGATTTCCTGAGATTTGCAAGAGAAAGTTTAGTTGAAAGTTATAGAGCTATGAAAGAAGTTTAGGTATATAGATAGGTGGATAGTAATGATGTGTAGAAGGAGGATGTGGTAATGGACTGTAAATAAGATAGCCCATATGATTATGATCGATTATTGTTATTATAAGGTTTATGTGGGCTAGCTATTCTTGATGTTTTATTTTATAGCTTCCAAGTGAGAACAACACTATGTATTAAGTTTGAACGATTGGTGGTCATGAAGGTGGATGTGATGATTTCTTGGCTAATAATACTAGTTATAGGGAAGTGATATAATAGGCTTGAATAGTGTATGCTAGAGCATAAGTTTACTTGATTCGTAATCAAGTTTGACGTTATATGTATGATGCAGAAGTACGCCCAAGGTGCTCTGGGGCTGCATTATTGTTTTTAAGGATTATTGCATGTTGTGGGGTCAGTAGTACCATTGAAATATTAGGTGGAGAAAGACTAGTTAGATAATGAGTAATGTTCTTGATAGCGAAGTTAAGGAGTTTGATTGAAGATGTTGAGCCTTTTTAAATATGAATGTGATTCTCATGGTTTAGAAATATAAGTTTACAAGCATGATATTGGTAGGCTATGACAGAATTTGTATGGTCCATCAAAGGTTTGGAGATACCCATGTTAAGCATTATAATCTAAGTTTGAAATTGCAAATATTTAGCTAATAGGAATAAGAATTAAAGCAATAGATTATGTGCACTCCAACTATGGGGATGCTCATGTAGCTTCAAAGTTAGTAAGTGTTCAAGTGTTATATGATGACTATTAGGGCTATAGAAAGATAGGGTGTAGCTTAAAAGTGAGTATTAAAAATTGGTTTTACGCTTTCAGGTGTAGTCATTCGGCTTAAGTTCTTTTGTTCATATGTATTGCTATATCCTAAACTCTAGAGTAAAGTGATTATAGTTAGACTAGAGTTTATATAGTGGTTCACAGCCTTAGAGTGATAGCTTATATCTAAGGGGAAGATGATAGAACAAGTAACCAAGTCAAGCCTTCAGATTCTAGTAGATGTACCAGTAAGTTGTAGAATAGCTGTGAGAAAGATTAATGCTTGACCCAATCTTATTTCAGTATTTTCAGTTGTCCTAATACCTACTCATGCCTTACGTTCAGTTCCATGATCTTAATTCTTGTTCATGCATATGATGGAGAATTATGTACTCTCCTAGTTCCCAAAAATGAGGAGTTCCAGTTCTTTCAGCAGTTGGAATCACATTCTATAAGTTATGAACTTCACATTCAGGTCATGCAACTCATGACTCATGTACTCAAGCTTTACAGTATGTTCAGTCCAAGTACTCAAGCAATACTTTTAATGATCAGCGAAATTCGGATTTATATCTTGCATGTCCTCAGATCATATTTCTTTGATAAGTCCATGATGGTATATATTCTATTCCTCAAGCCTCAATTGAGTGTCAAGTTATTCATAGTATCCCCTCATATTTCGGACCTCATGTTCTAACCTTCTATTACCTTTCCTTCAGTCAAGATAATGATGATAATTAGTTGTCTGGATGGGAGAGAGAGTAAATATTTCTTGTTACTGGAAGATCGTTGTATGCTTATTTTAGCTAAGGAAGTAAAGTGTGAAGTAAGATTGAAGCCAAGTCTTTAATACCCGTCATGGTTAGTCGAAGTTTTATATGAGATGTTTGGGTAGTTGAAATCTTATGTATGTCTTCTTAGGAGTAGTGCATGGAAGTTTTTCTTGATAAAGGTTTGTAAGTTGTGACAAAGGTATTTTAGGGGAGTGGTTTAGAAGTGCATATGTGGTTATAGAAGTGAGGCTTGAACATCATGTTTGTATATTTAGATGAATGCACTGCTCATTAGTAAAATGTCTAGTACGAGGTTGAATATGGTTATTGGAGTAGTAATGAGGATTTTCATGAGATGAGAAGTTGTGAAGTACAGGGTGTGTTGAATTACGGTTCAGACTAGAAGTACAGTGTTATGTGGTGTACCCTATGATTTTGGGTTAGGCTTGAAGATGGTGAGGGAATTTAGTTTAGTTTAGACATGAGTAGAAGGATATATCAACAGCCTTGTTAGAATTAGAAAATGAATCAATAAGTATGGTTTTTAAGGTAAAGGATTAGTTGACAGAATATTTTAAAAGTGTGTCTAAGTTTTAAGTAAGGTGTTGCATTACCTAAAGCCTAGTAAATTCAACCCCAGTCTACGATTTAGAGGTCTATGATTCCAAGCTATGGAATTGTAGAAATATTGTAATCCCTTATTCAGATGTCTTGTTCAGATCTTGACCAAAATTCTAGGCTCCTTCAAATTGTTAGAACTCCCTAGAGGGGGGTTGAAGAAACTCTCCACTTGAGCATGAGCATCTAGTATGACTCAGTTTGGATAGACAGTAGTTCAGTTTAACAATCAGGCACATAGATTTCTATGGATTTCCATTTTTTGAACTAGCCTAGTTTTACTACCTGAAGTTTCATAAGTACGGTCATTCCGAAATAGTTTCGCAATTGCGAATTCAGCTCAGTATATGTATCACGCATCAGTTTCAGAATTTAGATATCTAGTCATGATTCGGTTCATAAGTATTCACCGAACAATCTTCGTTTTCCAAGTATTCCAGCTCAGACACTGTGATACCCATTGTGTGATCGTAGCCTTGTTTTCTCATAATTTGTGTCTGTATAAAATATCACCTTGCAGTCTATAAGTACGATCGCACCATGAGCACATCAAGCAAATTCTAAAATCTCAGCATGATTTAGCTCTTCAAAAATAAGTAAAAAGGGCAAGTTAACTCAGATTCAGATGAAGGTAACAGCCTTCCGTCATTCAGCCCCTCTAATCAAAGATTTAGTTATATAGCTATTCTTATCATGAGTATATGCATTCATCAAAGTATTCCAAAGTTTAGAAAGATATAGATTCAGTTTAATAAGTTATTTCAACTGTGTATCCTCAGTTTTCTCTATATTCTTAACCTAAAGAGCAACATTCGGGGATGAATGATCCCAAGGGGGAGATAATGTAACACCCCGTATTTTGGGCTAGAACAAAAACCGTCTTTTCTACGTGTAGATGTTCCAAAAGCCATAAATCCTATGCAAATTTGGTATGTTTATCAATTATGTACTGTGGAAACCTATTTGAGCATGAATTGAGATCATAGAGATCCCCTAACTCAAGGTCAAGTTGAAAGCTATCCTATCGTTTGAGTTTTAGTGAGCGTCGAAACTTGAGTCGACTTTAATCGGCCATAACTCCTTGTATATGACGAACTGGGTGTCCTATTATATATCAAATAAAAGCTCTTCGAATTATCTTTTCAATGATATCAATTTTGCCTAAATCCAATATCGAAGCAAAAATTTATCCCTATTTTACTCTAGATGTTAGCCTAGAAAATTGAGTGACGACATTTCTAATAACTTATCAGGTCTGTGATGACTTATCAGCAAATGTCGTCAGACTTCAGTAGAAATCCGTAAATTTTAGCCCAAGTAATGACATTTGTGATGACTTATCACAAGTCTGACGATTTATCACAAAATATTGTCAGGCTTAGGCAGAAACCCATAAAATTCAACTCCCAAGTGACGACATTTGTGATGCCTCATAACAAATGTCGTCAGCCGAGATTTTTAGCAATTGGGAAGCAGTTTAGTAAGGGTATTTTGGAACTTTCCTTTACCTCCCACGACCTAAATAATCAAAATCACGTACTTAATCATCATAAATTAGTTTAAACAACCCTTAATCCTCTTTATTCACAAGAACAATATTAGGGTTTCCTCTTAAGATCATTTTCCAAGAAATTCAAAACTCTATTACTCCTTCTTCAAGATAAGAATGAATCTAAGATTTCTAATCCAAGAAGTTCAAGAAAGTTCCCAAGAACATCAAATTAAGGTCATCTTCTTCAAGAAAGAAACCAATAGATTAGTATCACAATCCAAGAATCTCAAGAAAACTTTCAAGATTATCTCCTAGAGTTTCAAGGTCAAGTTCTCTACATCAAATTAAGTCTATTAAGGTATGTGGTTTTGAACAAGAACACCCTTTTGTTCTTGTGCCCAAAAGTTACATATTTTCGTAAACTATTTCGTAAACTCATGGAGAATTCCTATCATGTTATTATATTGTGAGTTTTATGAAACTATGTCTTACCCAAGCTTTGAGTTGTAATATTATTATGCATAT
>NW_025880541.1:0-8725 GCF_002878395.1 Capsicum annuum
TAGCTTCAACCATCATAAATGCACCCATGGCCTATATAGGTCAGGCTTCCCCCCCATTGAAAGGGCCTTAGAATGTATTAGCCGCACCAATCGAAGGTATCAATGAAGGCTAGAAAATCCACAACCCTTCGCTAATCCATGATAATATATATATATATATATATAAGGTGTAACACAAGCACATAACTATTAAGACCTACCCACATACTGATAAAGATAGGTTTCTAGTATCGGTCCCTTGAGACCTCCACTTTCACAGCTAACTACACAACCCAATTTAAGCCTAATTAAATTATTTTCATATTCCTGTTCATTGACCAAGGACCATCCATTAAGGCACAAACTGTTGGTATCATCATACCAATTACGCTTACAAGCTAATATCATTATGCCATTTCCATTGACCATCAACTTGGGGAAATCAACGACCCCCAGGGTCCAGTTATTCATAAATTGGGGGAATCCACGACCTCCAAGGTGCAATTTAAAATCAATTCATGGCCATAAAGGCCTTCCAAACCTTTTTGTATCCCATTATCCTTTTATGTAATGCAATAGCTTTAGTTTGGTTTCAATAAGCATTTACCCATGTTTCAAAGCCAATTTCTTAAGGTTGGGTTGAGGTCATTATAAATTCATTTACCAAAATCCATAAAGTTAGGGTAATCAACAAGCTCAATTCCAATTCCCATATCTATGTACCCAATTAGTTCAAAAATTATCAATTCAAAGCATGAGCGATCAAAATAAACCATGGAAAAAGAAATTCAACTGGTAACATCCAAGAGTCCTCAACCTAAATTCAAAACCAACAATTAACCACATGGATAACAAGTTTAAACACATGCTTTTAGCAAAACAAGTTTTAGGGAAGAGATACAAGTCTGATAATATCAAGTGTTTGGAGAAGAAACCACATGAATTAACCCCTAGATGCTCAATCCCTTGAAAACCCTAGTTGTTCTTGCTTTTAGAATTAGAAAGAGTTAAGAGTAGTTTATGATTGTCTAAGTAATGAGAATAACCCCTTTAGATATTTTATGGTCATTGGTTATGATTGGGGAAAGAGGTAAATGACCAAAGTACCCTTTATTAAAAATGTAAAAAATTAATTGCCAGTCGTTATGGGTCACATCATGACTCATGACGACTGGTACGAGTCATTGCCTGGACTCATAGTCTGGGCAGTGACTCAGGCAGCCATCACTACTTTGGTCATGAGTCACACCCTATGACTTGTGACAAGACCTTACGACTCGTAATGGTCCAATCATGATATCAACAAAAACTTGAGCATTCCTAATATGTTTGGCTATGACTTGATCCCTACAGCTCGTAATAAGTCTTCACGACTCATCAGGTCTATTTTTTTCTTAGAACTAAAAATTTGGCTACTCCACTGGTTTGGTCATGAGTCCCTTCCTACAACTCGTGATCACACCTCACAACTCATGAGGTGTCAGTCGTAGCCTGGGCAGTAAGCTCAAAACTCAAAAATTTTAAATGCAAAAATTTAAGGTGTTATAGTCTCCCCCTAGGTTCATTCATCCTCGAATAAGTAATCAAGGCATCAATTAGCATGATTGTAAGACAGGAATCAATCACAAAACCATTAACAAAGTTAGAAAATAAAGAAAGCAGGAAAACACATACATTAAGCAAGATATCCAACCTGGGAAATAAGAATAGATATTTGGTTTTCCTCTTTCGCTACCCAAGTTGCTTCTTTTACCTCATGGTTCCTCGAAAGGACCTTCACTGAAGCCACAACCTTAGTCCTCAACCAATAGACTTGTGTAATACCCCGCATGTTTCTAATCCTGTGATTAATACTTAAGTACATGACTTACAATGAATATCCTAGTGATATGATAGCTTATGATCCATTAAACATGTTTATATGAGTCACTTAAGGTAATACAAGCTAAGAGTTTTTGAATTCATCAAGTTTTAGTGTTTAATTTTGCAAGGGTTATCTTTGAACAAGTATAAATCGATGTTAGTGTGGCATTTTGGCTTATTTAGACCCATCAAATTGTAGATAATTCAATTAGCTTTCCAATGATACCAATTTCGCCTTAATCCAATACCTGAACAAAAAGTTATGCCCATTTTCGTGAAAGACAGTAAGCATGGGCGATTGGTTAGGCGCCGCCTAACCCATGCATAGGCTATTGGTTCGGCACCGCCCAACCCAGGCATAGGAGATTACTTGGGCACCGCTTAAGCCAATTCTAGGTGTCAAAAACACTCCGTCTTGAGTTATTTTAAAGGTAATTAAGTCTTTAAATACTCTTTACACGTCCCTAAACTTAACCCTACGAAATATATAGCTTCTAAACCTACTGCAACCCTATTTTCATCTCAAATCTCTTCATCTAAGAGCATTAAAGGAGAAAAACAACTAGGGTTACATAAGTAAGCTTGAAGATCCGATTTCAAGGAAATTCCTCCATCAATCATCAAGAATCTTCCTTCTAAGGTATGCGTAGTGTTCATCTATGGATTTAATTCATTAACAGAGTTCAAGAATCAATCTTTAAAATACAAAAGCTTGGTTTATTGTGGTGATATGATCATACCCATGTTGATGCTTGATTGTTTTCCTCTTTTTCATTATAAAGTATGGTTTCTATATTGTTGGGTGTTGATGATCATGTTGTTGATATTGGGTGATTCCCAAGATGGAATCTTTATACGTTTTTATGAATTCATGATATCATATGAGTTAGAAACATGTAAGTTTGATTGTTCATGATGTATAATTTGGTGATTTCACCTATGCTTAAGATGTGCATGTAAGGTGTTTGATAAAATGCCTAAGGAACTAAAAACTATGCAATATAGCTAAATTGTGACTAAGTGAAGGATTCATGATATGCCTTTACATTCCAATGACTTCTATGATTGATAATGTGCCTTGTAAATGTTGTTGGAATACTCATGAACTATTCTTATGAGATTATGCTATGTTTACTTGCAAATCCTACTTATGAACAAGATGTATGAACTTCCATGCTATTAGTATGTGTTGCCAATATGATTATGCAACGAACATGATATTAAGATTGTGCAAGTACTTCCATGTGATATGAAATTCTTTTCATGCAATACATTGTTGATAACCATGCATAGTATGAGATCCCTACTTATGATATTATATATTATGGACTTTACTCTTATGATCAAGTCAGTCATGTGTGTCAGTTTCTTTCCATCGAGTCTTGGGGGTACTTGTACCTGAAAACTATAGTTATGTGCCTAGATCCATGTCATGTTTCACGATATCCGAACTCAAGCTATGATTCCATAGACTTCAGTCAGTCATGTGACTCAGGAAAACCTCATGATCTTAGTCAATTGTCAGATATTAGTAACATTTCACCAGTCAATAGAATTTAGTAAGATCAAGTCATGCACAGTTAGTTATTCATGTCTGTCCCTCCAAATGGGAGTAAAGGTTAGCACCGAGTGAACCCAAGGATGGGATCTCACCCGCCAGTTCAGGGTGTGGTTCTTAGTAGCAATCCTTGTGTTCTAGAACTACGTAGCCAGTGTAGGTTGAGATATCTTAACCCATCAGCTTAGGGTTGATGAGGTGGCTTAACTCATCAGTTTAGGGTTCCCAACGTTCTCATTGAGTACCCGCCAGATAAGGGTCACTCACAGCTGTCCTTACCAGTGGCGCGGTATTGACACCCCTCCAGTCGGGGTAGATATTGGACCCCAGCTTAGCCATAACGGCATACACGGGGCATGTCGGTTAAATACTACTTCCCACAGTTTCAGTAATAATCTCAATAAAAGAACTCAAGGCGTTCATCAGATTTCAATATATACAGGACTGTCAGATACAGTCATCCATGTTATCAGTTTCAGTATCAGTCATGACAATTATTAGTAAACCATGTATTAGCTTACAGGTCATGCTATCACGTATTCACGGTCCCAGTTTCTATATATGTGTGTTTGCACTCCCACGTTCATATTAGTCAGTCAGTGTTGTTCATGCATGAAACCCTTTATGTTCAGCCTACCTTCCTCGTATACTTAGTACTCCAGTTGTACTGACACATTTGTGCTATGGTGCTTTCTTTTCATATTACACCATAGGTTTCGAGACACGATCTCCAGCCCAGCAGTAGTGGTAGCATTCCAGTCGCAGAGACACAGTGAGTCCTTATTGATTCGAGGACAATATGATTTAATTCATTTATTTCTTCAGTCCAGATTTACGGAGTTAGTTAGAGACATGTTCCTTCAACTCCTTATTCAGATAGTTTAGAGGCTTTCAGATTTACTTTTAGATTTACGTTCAGATTCAGTTGTTTTGGGTATTTTTACACATATGATTGTATTCAGTTGAACCTTATGGCCTTACAGTTCCATATATTCCGCATTATTATATTATGATTTACAGTATACAGGTACAGTTATCAGCCATGGGTTAGCTTGTGGTCCCTCGGGGTCATGAGCACCATGTAGCATTTTGGTTCAGCAAATCGAGGTGTTACAAACTTGGTATTAGAGCCTAAGGTTCAATAGAGTCCTAGGAAGTCTGGAAACTGCATCTAGTAGAGTCTTGTACATGGGTGTATTGCGCGCTACATTTATGTGGGGGAGGCTATAAGATGTCTTAGGAACAATCCCCTTTCTTCATTATTCATGTCATGCTAGTGAGCATAATCACAAGTTAAACTCTCAGTCTAATCCATTCTTTTCTTATTCCAGACTATGGCCCCAAAGAGAAGAAACCAGCTAGCTCCTCAGCCCAAAGATCCTTTGGCCGAACATATTTCCCATGCGGAGTTTAAAGCCGCATTTACCATACTTGCTCAGTCTATGGCTGTACAGAATGAATGGCCACTAGTTATTCTGACCAATCTAGTAGCCACTCCCAAAGCAGCTAGGGTTCGGGACTTCACCTGGATGAACCCTCCATCTTTCCATGGGTCTAAGTCTAATAAGGACCCTCAGGAGTTCATTGACCAAGTCCATAAGGTCATTGACATCATGGGTGTTACTTCTATTGAGAGTGTTGAGTTATCCGCCTACCAGTTATAGGATGTTGCTCATGATTGGTACAAATAGTGGAAGTCTGAAAGGTTAGATGGTACATACCCTATCAAGTGGGAGGAATTTATCACGGCCTTCTTAGACAGATTCTTTCCCCAAGAGCTGAGGAAAGCCAAAGTTCTTAAGCTCATTAACCTCAGGTAGAGGAATATGACGGTTAGGGAGTATTCTCTCAGATTTACTCAGCTAGCCAGGTATGCTCCTTATGTGGTTGCAGACAATAGAGCTAAGATGAGCAAGTTCATGTCAGGGGTCAATGATAGCATGGTAAATGAGTGTAGGTTTGCGATGCTATAGGCGATATAACCTTAGCAAAACTCATGAACTATGCCCAGTAAGTAGAAGAGCAGAAGATTAAGACTAGGGAGAGGCAGAAAAAAAGAGCAAGGTCAGGTAATTCCAACTCTTTTCACCCCAAGTCAGATGGAGAAAACAGTTCACAGTTTCACTCCAAGTCAGGCCTTCCAGCTCCTTCCTCTGCCAGCGCTCCAGTGCCGAAGTTTAGAGAAGGCAATAGAAACAAAGCGCCAGGAACTAAATCTCAGAGTAGTGTTAGCAGTGCCCGAACGAATCCTCTTTTTCAGACTTGTGGTAAGAACCACAAGGGCATTTGCAGAGCTGGTAGTGATGTCTATTTTGGTTGTGGTAAGCCAGGCCACAGGATTAGAGAGTGTTTGCAGTCAAGTCTTCAGGGTCAGCAAAATTATTCTACAGCTCAGTCCAGTCGCTCGAACTAGTAGGGTGCCATTTCCAGTGCTATCAGTGGGAAACGCCTAAACAGACTCTATGCTCTTCAGTCTTGACAGGATCAGGAAAATTCTCCTGATGTCGTTACTGGTACGTTACAGATTTTCTATGTTCATATTTATGCTTTGCTAGACCTAGGTGCATCTTTGTCTTTTGTTACTCCATACATAGCAAGCAATTTCAGAATCAGTCCCGAAGTCCTAGCAGAGCCCTTCTCAATCTCTACCCCAATGGGTAAAACCATCATAGGCCGGCGAGTATACTAGAACTATCCGATTATGATATCTCAGAAATCCACGTCAGCAGATTTACTGAAGTTAGAGATGACTGATTTTGATATCATTTTTGGCATAGATTGGCTTCATTCCTGCTATGCCACAGTCAACTGAAGAAACAAGATAGTTCAATTTCAGTTCTCGAATGAGCCCGCCCTAGAGTGGAAGGGTAGCATTTCAGCGTTCAGGGGTCAACTTGTTTCCTACCTTCAGGCAAGGAAAATAATTTCTAAGAGGTGTGTTAATCATCTCGTGTATGTTAAAGATTCTAGTTATGAATCTCCCAGCCTCGAAACGGTCCTTGTTGTTAATGAATACTCAGATGTCTTTCCCAAAGATCTTCCAGGCATTTCTCCCGAAAGGAAAATAGACTTCGGCATAGACCTTCTTCTAGATACTCAACCTATTTCTATTTCGCCTACAGAATGGCACCAACAAAACTTAAGGAACTGAAAGATCAGTTGAAGGATCTCTTACATACGGGATTCATCAGACCCAGTATTTCCCCATAGGGTGCGCCAGTATTATTTATGCGCAAGAAAGATGGTTCTCTCAGGATGTGTATTGATTATCGTTAACTCAACAAGGTCACGATCAAGAATAGATATCCTCTTCCTAGGATTTATGACCTATTCGACCAACTTTAGGGTGCCAGTTACTTCTCCAAGATAGACCTCAGATCAGGCTATCATCAGCTCAGAGTTAGGGAATGTGACATTCCGTAGACAGCTTTCCATACTCGGTATGGTCACTTCAAATTTCTAGTCATGTCATTTGGTCTTACCAATGCCCCAGCAGCTTTTATGGATTTGATGAACCGTGTGTTCAAGCAGTGCTTGGATATATTTGTCATAGTCTTTATAGATGATATTCTGGTCTATTCTCGAACAGAACGTGATCATGCAGACCATCTCAGGATTGTTCTTCAGACTCTCAGGGATCACCAATTATTCGATAAGTTTAGCAAGTGAGAATTTTGGCTAAGATCAGTAGCATTCTTTGGCCATATTATTTCCGGTGATGGCATTAGAGTAGATTCTCAGAAAACTGAGGCAGTAAGAAACTGGACCAGACCCGTATCTCCATCAGATATTAAGAGTTTCTTGGGTTTGGCTGGCTATTATAGATGGTTTGTTGAGGTATTTTCTTCTATTGCATCTCCCATGTCCAGATTGACTCAGAAGAAGATTAAGTTTCAGTGGTCAGATTCATGCGAGAAGAGCTTTCAAGAGTTGAAGACTTGACTCACCTCCCCCCCAGTTCTAGCTATTCCAGATGGTTCAGATGGTTTTGTATTCTATTGTGATGCATCTAGAGTGGGTTTAGGTTGTGTCCTCATGCAGCATGGTAAGGTCATAGCCTACGCCTCCAGACAGTTAAAGCCACATAAGAAGAATTATCCTACTCATGATCTTGAGTTAGCATCGGTAGTTTTTGCCTTGAAGATTTGGAGGCATTATCTCTATGGAGTTCATTTAGATGTCTTCACAGACCATAAAAGCCTCCAGTATGTCTTTTCTCAAAAATATCTCAATCTTTGCCAGAGAAGGTGGTTAGAGCTCTTGAAGGATTACGACATGAGTGTTCTTTATTATCCGGGCAAGGCCAATGTTGTGGTCAACGCTCTCAGTCGAATCTCCATGTGTAGTATTTCTCACATTGAGGATAGTAAGGAAATGATGGCTCAGGAGATCCATCAGCTTGCTAGACTAGGCGTTCGCTTAGTCGATTCTTCAGAGGGTGGTGTATATATTCATAGTAGTTTAGACTCATCTCTAGTTTCCGAGGTGAAAGAGAAATAAGACAGGGATCCTAGCCTTTTCAAGCTCAAAGATTTAGTTCAGAATTAGAAAGTCGAGGTTTTCTCCCAAGGGGAAGATGGTGTTCTTCGTTGTCAGGGTCGTCTATGTGTTCCAGGTGTAGATGAATTGAGGCAGCGAATTCTTGTAGAAGCACATGGTGCGCAATACTCTATTTATCCAGGGGCCACTAAGATGTACCGCGACATGCGGGAGATCTATTGGTGGAGTGGGATGAAGAGAGATGTTGCAGATTTTATGGCTAAGTGCTCTACATGTTAGTAGGTTAAGATTGAGCATCAAAAACCTAGTGGTTCCATGCAAGAGTTCACCATTCCTACTTGGAAGTGGGAAGAAGTTAACATGGACTTTGTGATAAGTTTGCCTAGAACTCATCATCAACATGATTCAGTCTGGGTCATTATAGACAGAATGACCAAGTCAGCTCATTTCCTTCCTGTTCATACTTCTTATTCCGCCGAGGATTATGCCAAACTCTATATTAGGGATTTAGTCAGATTACATGGTGTTCCACTATCTATCATCTCAGACAGAGGTACCCAATTCACTTCTCACTTTTGGAAACCATTCCAAAAGGGTCTCGGTAACTAAGTCCATCTCAGCACAGCATTTCATCCTCAGACAGATGGTCAAGCAGAGAGGACCATTCAGACTCTTGAAGATATGCTAAGGGCGTCTGCAATTGACTTCAAGGGAAGTTGGGATGACCACTTGCCTTTGATTGAGTTTGCATACAACAATAGCTATCATTCTAGTATTCAGATGGCTCCATTTGAAGCTCTCTATGGTAGGAGATCTACATCTCCT
>NW_025880541.1:8825-18017 GCF_002878395.1 Capsicum annuum
GCTATCATTCTAGTATTCAGATGGCTCCATTTGAAGCTCTCTATGGTAGGAGATATAGATCTCTGATTGGTTGGTTCGAAGTTAGTGAGGCCTCAATCATAGGTCCTGACTTAGTATTCAACGCCTTAGAGAAAGTTCAGTTGATCAGAGAGAGACTCTGGGCTACTCAGAGCCGACAGAAGTCCTATGCAGATGTTTGTAGAAAAGATCTCGAGTTTGAGGTCAATGACTATGTCTATCTTAAGATCTCTCCTATGAAAGGAGTGAAAAGGTTAGGCAAGAAAGGGAAACTCAGTCCCCGATATGACGGTCCCTTCAGAATTCCTTGTCGTTTTGGAAAGGTAGCTTATGAGCTTGAGTTGCCTTCAGACCAAGCCTCAGTCCATCCAGTCTTCTATATCTCCTTGATAAAGAAGTGCATAGGTGACCCAGCAGTTGTTTTCCCTATTCAGAGCATCGACATTCAGAACAACCTCTCTTATGAAGAGATTCCAGTTGAAATCTTAGATTATCAGACTCATAGATTGAGGAACATAGAAGTCCCTCTATTCAAGGTTCTTTGCCGAAATCAGTCTCATAAGGGAGCTACTTGGGAAGCAGAAGCAGATATGCATACCAAGTATCCTCACGTCTTCCCCGTCAATTCAGATCAAGCTCAAGGTAACAGTTCTCCTTAAGCTTATTAAGTTTCATGTTCATGTTTCCAGTATAAAATTGACACCTATTAACCATTTCATACTCAGTTATGCATTCATGTATCAGTTGTCCGTGCATCAGATATGCACGAGTTCAGTATGTTTAGCATGTTAGTCTTGATATCAAGTTTCATTTCCTCATGTTCAGTTCAGGTTCTATAGTCTTGTATCCCTTCTTAGTAAATTCTCATTCGAGGAGGAATGTTCCTAAGGGGGAGATATTGTAATACCCTGCATGTTTCTAATCCTGTGATTCATATTTGAGTACATGACTTACAATAAATATCCTAGTTATAGGATATCTTATGATCCATTAAGAATGTTCATATGAGTCGCTTAAGGTAATACAAGCTAAGAGTTTTTGAATCCATCAAGTTTTAGTGTTCGATTTTACAAGGGTCATCATTGAATGAGTATAACTCAATGTTAGTGTAGTATTTTGACTGTAGACCCACCAAACTTTAGAGAATCGAATTAGCTTTCCAACGATACCAATTTCGCCTTAATCCAATACCCGAGCAAAAAGTTATGCCCATTTTCCTGAAAGACAGTAAGCATAGGCGATTGGTTAGCCGCCGCCTAACTCAAGCATAGTCGATTGGTTAGGCGCCGCCCAACCCAGGCATAGGCTATTACTTGGGCGCCGCCTAAGCCAATTCTAGGTGTCAAAAACACTCCGTCTTGAGTTATTTTAAAGGTAATTAAGTCTTTAAATACTCCTTACATGTCCCTAAACTTAACCCTACGAAATATATAGCTTCTAAACCTACTGCAACCCTATTTTCATCTCAAATCTCTTCATCTAAGAGAATTAAAGGAGAAAAACAACTAGGGTTGCATAAGTAAGCTTGAAGATCCGATTTCAGGGAAATTCCTCCATCAATCATCAAGAATCTTCCTTCTAAGGTATGCATAGTGTTCATCTATGAATTTAATTCATTAATAGAGTTCAAGAATCAATCTTTAAAATACAAAAACTTGGTTGATTGTGGTGATATGATCATACCCATGTTGATGCTTGATTGTTTTCCTCTTTTTCATTATAAAGTATGGTTTCTATATTGTTGGGTGTTGATGATCATGTTGTTGATATTGGGTGATTCCCAAGATGGAATCTTTATATGTTTTTATGAATTCATGATATTATATGAGTTGGAAACATGTAAGTTTGATTGTTCATGATGTATAATTTGGTGATTTCACCTATGCTTAAGATGTGCATGTAAGGTGTTTGATAAAATGCCTAAGGAACTAAAAACTATGCAATATAGCTAAATTGTGACTAAGTGAAGGATTCATGATATGCCTTTACATTCCAATGACTTCTATGATTGATAATGTGCCTTGTAAATGTTGTTGGAATACTCATGAACTATTCTTATGAGATTATGCTATGTTTACTTGCAAATCCTACTTATGAACAAGATGCATGATAACCATGCAATCCACATGAACTTCCATGCTATTAGTATGTGTTGCCAATATGATTATGCAACGAACATGATATTAAGATTGTGCAAGTACTTCCATGTGATATGAAATACTTTTCATGCAATACATTGTTGATAACCATGCATAGTATGAGATCCCTACTTATGATATTATATATTATGGACTCTACTCTTATGATCAAGTCAGTCATGTGTGTTAGTTTCTTTCCATCGAGTCTT
Organism: Capsicum annuum; assembly: GCF_002878395.1. Classification (NCBI taxonomy): domain Eukaryota; kingdom Viridiplantae; phylum Streptophyta; class Magnoliopsida; order Solanales; family Solanaceae; genus Capsicum; species Capsicum annuum. The sequence goes on from NW_025880541.1 coordinate 11,191, forward strand.
GGGGGTACTTGTACCCGAAAACTATAGTTATGTGCCTAGATCTATGTCATGTTTCACGATATCCGAACTCAAGCTATGATTACATAGACTTCAGTCAGTCATGTGACTCAGGAAAACCTCATGATCTTAGTCAGTTGTCAGATATTAGTAACATTTCACCAGTCAATAGAATTCAGTAAGATCAAGTCATGCACAGTCAGTTATTCATGTCCAGTCCCTCCAGATGGGAGTAGAGGTTAGCACCGAGTGAACCCAAGGATGGGAACTCACCCGCCAGTTCAGGGTGTGATTCTTAGTAGCAATCCTTGTGTTCCAGAACTATGTAGCCAGCATAGGTTGAGACATCTTAACCCATTAACTTAGGGTTGATGAGGTGGCTTAACCCGTCAGTTTAGGGTTCCCACAATTCTCATTGAGTACCTGGCAGATAAGGGCCACTCACAATTGTCCTTACCAGTGGCGTGGTATTGACACCCCTCCAGTCGGGGTAGAGATTGGACCCCAGCTTAGCCATAACGGCATACACAGGGTATGTCGGTTAAACATTACTTCCCACAATTTCAGTAACAATCTCAGTAAAATAACTCAGCGCGTTCATCAGATTTCAGTATATACAGGACTGTCAGATACAGTTATCCATGTTATTAGTTTCAGTATCAATCATTATAGTTATCAGTAAACCATGTATTAGCTAACAGGTCATGCTATCATGTATTCACGGTCCCAGTTTCTATATATATGTGTTTGCACTCCCACATTCATAGTAGTCAGTCAGTGTTGTTCATGCATGAACCCTTTATGTTCAGCCTACCTTCCTCGTATACTCAGTACTCTAGTTGTACTGATGCATTTGTGCTATGGTGCTTTCTTTTCATGTTACACCATAGGTTTCGAGACACGATCTCCATCCCAGCAGTAGCGGTAGCGTTCCAGTCGCAGAGACACAGTGAGTCCTCATTGATTCGAGGACAAAATGATTTGATTTATTTATTTCTTCAGTCCAATTTTACGAAGTTAGTTGGAGACATGTTCCTTCAACTCTTTATTCAGACAGTTTAGAGGCTTTCGGATTTACTTTCAGATTTACGTTCAGATTTAGTTGTTTTGGGTATTTTTGCCCATATGATTGTATTCAGTTGAACCTTATGGCCTTATAGTTCCATGTATTCCGCATTATCATATTATGATTTACAGTATATAGGTATAGATATCAATCATGGGTTAGCTTGTGGTCCCTCGGGGTCATGAGCACCGTGTAGCATTCTGGTTCAGCAAATTAGGGTGTTATAAACTTGGTATCAGAGCCTAAGGTTCAATAGAGTCCTAGGAAGTCTGAAATCTGCATCTAGTAGAGTCTTGTACATGGGTGTGTTTCACGCCACATTTATGTGCGGGAGGCTATAAGATGTTTTAGGAATAGTCCCCTTTCTTCATTATTCATGTCATGCTAGTGAGCATAATCACAAGTTAAACTCTCAGTATAATCCATTCTTCTCATATTCCAAATTGTAGGGTACACCACCTAGTGTAGAAGTAATACAAAGAGTGTCACAGATTTTAGATGCTTTCACAGAGTTTTAAAATACCTATGTAATTTCTTACTATATTATATGTTTATGAACTACTTTAAATTGCTCTCATATATGTTGAATATAAATAATTATTTTAGATTTGCTCTACATACCAGTACATCTGTATTGACCCCTCTCTCCTATCTCTCAGGTTCTGAGGCTCAATCTAGGGGTCCAGATAAGTAGTAGATAACTCAAACAATAGATTAGATTGTGCAGTGGTGAGCCATTTCTATTCCAGAAGGCTTGTCTTTTCATATTATGTCATCTATTAAAGCTTTGATCTACTAGGGGCCTTATCCCAGTTTTCAGATAATTGTCAGACTTTCATATAGTAGAGATTTCATAGACTGCTCCAAATATTATTTAGTTGATTTTTGATTTCATTCCTTATTGTTAAACTTAATCCAGAATATGACCATGTTTCTGTATTAGATAAAAATTCCATATTTTCTTTTATTATATGAATGTTGTGCATGACTACTAGATAGAGTAGGACATCCAGGCCTTCATGGTTTAGGATATTCGTCATGGCCAGACCCAAGTTTGGGTTGTAACAAACTTAGTATCAGAGCACGGTTCATGGTCCCAGGGTGTCTGCGAAATCGTGTCGTGTAGAGTTTTATTTATGAGTGTGTAGCACGCCACACTTATAAGTAGGAGGCTAATAGGCTTTTAGGAATATCCCCTTTCTTCATGTTCTAGTTCATGCTATTGAGTCAGAATGTTCCTTTTTCATACTTTAATTCATGCTATGGTGTTGCCCATATGAAAGTAAAGTTATTCCAATTCTTTTCTTACTTTGATGTGCTCAGATATGTCTTATTATTAGGGTCATTTAAGTGCAGAAGTTTAGAGTCTAAATGATATGGCATATAAGATTTTAAAATTTTGCAATGGCTTGATAAGAGTTTGTTAGTGCTTCACAGTGTATTGATTCTAGTGTGAACTTTGATTCTAATGACAACATGTTTTTCAGCCTGCAGTGTTAAGTGTATTCAGTCCTTTTCAAAATTTATGTGGCAGATGTCATGCCTAAAAAGGGGAATGGTGTGTAGCAGAATATTGGAACAATATTTTTACTTAAATAGTAGTATGAGTTAAAGTGTTGTTGTCATGACCTATTGGTAGTGATATTGGACCAAGAAGTTGGAGATATGAAGTCACAAAGTTAGAAGTCAGAGTGAGGGTGACTTTTATGTAGATAAATATTTTAGTTGAATAATCGATGTTTGAGGATGATTTACCCTTTTTATAGTGATAGACTAATGCGGTAGCTAGTAGTATGTGTGTATTGTATGATAGTCTGTAGGGGAAGTGTTTGACTCAGATTTTTATTTATATAGAGTAAGATGTATATTCTTAGATCATTGATTATGTTTCTAGATCTTGTAATCTTATTATCATTGTGTTGTTGAAACTAAAAGTCTAGTAAAACCGTGTGGGGCTCTTTCGATTCACTAGCATAGTTGCCTTTTCATTCATCTCATTTTCTTGTTAAAAACACAAAATCAAAGTCTAGTGAAGCCTTGTGATGCCTATTTTGATTCACTAGCAACTTGTTGTTCAACTTATTATTCTTGTGTTGGTTGAATATAAGTATAGCCAAATCTTTTCGCATGAGATTGAGTTCGTAATAAAGTGATATGTCCTTTTGTATTAGTTTAGCAGAAGGTAGAGAAGGAGTTATTAGTCAAGGTGATATGAGGTTGCTGTATTTTTTTTCCTTCTAAGGCTATTACATGTTGTGTGGGGCTAGTGGTACCGTTGAGTTGCTAGGTGGAGAAAGACTAGTTAGATGGTATATGTTGTTCTAAATGGCTAAGTTAAGGTGTTTTGACTGCTAGTGCTAAGACTTCTGATATGATCTTGATCCTCATGGTAGAGATATATAAGTTTAGGGTCGCGATATTATTAGGCTATGACAGAATAAGTATGGTTCATTAAAAGCTTGGTGATATCCATGTTAAGTGTTAGAATCTAAGTTTGAGTTTTGAACGTTGAACTAATAGAAATAAGTGTAGAATCACCAGAGGGTGTGCACTTCAACTATAGGGATACTCATGAAGATTTGAAGTTAGTAAGTGTTCAAGTATTATATGATGACTATTGGTGGCTATAGAAGATAGAGTGTATCTCAAAAAGTAGTATTAACAGTGGGTTTTCCACTTTCAGGTGTAGTCATTCAGGTTAAGTTCTATGATATACGTGTATGGTCATTTTTCCAGACCGTAGAGTGCAGTAAGTGTAGTTCAGTTAGAGTCTAGTAAGGGATCTCTCAAACTTAAGATAATGGCTTGAAGCTAAGGGGGAGATGATAGAACGAATAACCAAGACAGACTCTCAAATTGTAGTAGTGATGTCAGTATGATATAGAACATCAGAAAGTGAGGGTGAGACTCAACCCATTCATATCTCAGTATTTTTCAGTTATCCCAATACCTACTCATGCCTTACATTTTAGTTCCATTATCATGGTCCATGTTCATGCATATGATAGAAAACCATGTGCTCTTCTAGTTCCTAAATAAGGAATTCCAATTCATTTCAGTAGTCGGAATCACATTCCATAAGTTATGAACTCCAAGTTGAGGTCATGTAGCTCATGACTTATGTACTCACACTTTATATTGTGCTCAGTTCCCATATCTCATTCTACACACCAAATAATTGGTGAGATTTATCTTATAGATAGGTATACTCTAAATTCAGATTACTTTGATGAATCCCTGATATTGCTTCATTGTTCCTCAGGCCTCAGTTAAGTGTCAATTCTCGTATAATAGCGTACCATTTTTTAAGGTCTTATGTTCTAACCTTTTAGTGACTTCTCCTTATGTAATGATAGTGGTAATGAGTAGATGTTTCTTATTGGTGAAAGATCATTGTATACTTATCTTAGATAAGACCATATGTGTGAAGTAAGATTTGGGGCCAAGTCTTTGATACATATGATGGTTAGTGAAAATTTGTGTGTGTATGTTCTTGGGATAGCGCGTGGTAGTTATATTGACAATGGTTTAGAGACTATGTGAAGTATGTATTTATGGGTGTTTTCCTTGTAGTTCATATGTGGTTATAAAGATAGGCTTGAATGACATGTTGGGATTTAAGTGAAGGAACGTAATATGTGCTAGTAAATCCATCGAAGAGTTCAGAGTTAGTCATCATTGAAGTGGTAAGGCACGTTATGTTTAGGGTGTGATCTCTAAAAAGATATAGAAGACTGAATCATATGGTTTAGACTAGTATCGTTGTGCGGCATGTTGTATTTTGTGGTTTGGAGTTAGGCTTGATCTCGGTGAGAGGATTTAAGTCACTTTAGACATTAGTAGAAAGATTTATCAATGTCCATATGAGAATTTTAAGGTGAATCGATTGAGCATGGTATTTAAGGGGAATAGTATAGTTAAGGGAGTATTTGGGAAGTGTGCTAAGCTGGAAAGTAAGAACTTGCCTTGCCTAGTGCCTGGTAATTCTACCCTAGTTTATGCCCAAGATTCTTTTGCTCCCTAATGTTACTAGAACTTCCTTAGAAAGAGTGTTGAAGAGATACTCCAGTTAAGCATAAGTTTCCAAGTATAATTCAGTTTGTATAGCCAGCATTTCAGTTTAATAGTCAGGCGGACAAGTTACTGTAGTTTTCCACCTTTTCACCCAGTCCTACTATTTGAAGTCTCATGCGTATGACCATCCCCAAGAGATAATATATTTCATCCATGTAAATTGTGAATCCAGTTCAGTCCAAGCATCATGTTTCAAATTCAGTTATTTAATCATGACTCAGTTCATAAGAGTCAGCGCATAATCTCAAATTTTTCCAAGTATTTTAGCTCAGACAGTGCAATGCCCTAGTACAGTCTAAGCCTTGATACCTCATGATTCATACTTGCCTTAGTTATCTCTTCTCAATTCAATATATATGATTAGATCATGAACACTTCAAGGGAATCCTGAATTCTCAACATGAATCAGCTCCTTGAAGCAAGTAAAGTCAAATCAGCACAGAATTTAGTTTTATGATAGAAGTTTAAATGTTTCAGATCAGTTATATCCTTTCTTAGAAGATACATCATTTCTACATTATTTCAAACCTTTAAGCTTCAACATTCCTACCCATCATTTGGGCTAGAACGAAAACGGTTATTTCTATGCGTAGATGATCCAAAAGCCTTAAATCCTATGCAAATTCGGCATGTTAATCAATTATGTAGTGTGGGAACCTATTTCAGCATGAATTGAGATCATAGAGGTCCCTTAACTCAAGGACTAGTTGAAAGCTTTCCTATCATTCAAGTTTTAGTGAGCGTCAAAACTTTGATCAACTTCAATCGATCATAACTTCTTGTATATGATGAACTGAGTGGCCTACTATATATCAAATGAAAGGTATTTGAGTCCTCTTTCCAACTACATTAGTTTCTCTTTAATCCGGTATCGTAGTAGAAAGTTATACTTATATTACTTCAAAGTGTTTGTCTACCAAAATGTGACGATGAGGCTGATGACTTATCAATTGTGTGATAGCCCGTCAGACCTGGCCGTCATCCTAAGGTAGTGAATGGTGAAACCAACCCAAAAGTGATGACCTGGGTGACTACTTATCACGTGAGTGATGGCCCATCAACCCTGGTCGTCAACTGATGCAATTATGCAATTTTTTTTGGGTTTCTTAGGGGTATTTTGGTCTTTCTCTCACTCGAAAAACCTTTCACACAAATTAAATCACCCCTTAAGAGTTATTAATCAATCACTATTAGTTTAACAACATCAAAAACTTTCTCTTCACTCTCAAAATAAGATCAAATTAGGGTTTTCTCCACGAACAAGAAATTCAAGAAAATCAAGCCTTAAGTTCAAGATCTCCAATAAACAAATCAAGATTCGGGTTTCATCTATCAAGATCTAGGTTTCATCTTTTGGATCTTATAATTTATGGTACGTGGGGTTTATCCTAAAAACTACATGGGCTTAAAACCATTAGAGCATTATTTTAAGATTTTTATGCATGAATTTCAAAGGGGTTTTGGAATCTATGTTCTAAATTACGTACTTCGAATGTTTTAATGTTACTATTGTTTTGACCTTGTGGTCCTATCTCATAAATTGATTTACATGTATACATATCTGTATGGGATTTGAGATTTAAGATTGTTTGAGAGCATAAATTATGAACTCCCACTCTTGTATTGGATTAAAGCTTATGGTATTGTTGGAAAAGAGTTGAAATGCATGTTTTATGATTTGAAAGATGTT
>NW_025880542.1:0-4566 GCF_002878395.1 Capsicum annuum
TGTTCCCCATATTTTTAGGAACCTACAGCTTAAAATTCAAGTTAAATAGAGTAAAAAAAGATGAGGTTTAAATCAAAGAAAAACCATTTTTGAGCTTTACCAGGTAAAATCTTTGAAATCTGGGTTAAAATCAATAATCAAAGTTGTTTTGAAGGTTGAATTGATAAAAACTAGTAATTATAAATTAAAAATATTATTCAAGTGAATATGAGTAAAAATTGAGTTTAAAATCAAGCCCTAATATTTTTGGGGTTTTGAGAAATTAGTTAAGAAATTACTACAAAAAGGATGAATTCTTACCTTACATCCATAATAAAACCAAGAAATAGGCGTTAATCTAGCTTTCCAAGCTCTCACAAACTTTGTTTTTAAGTTCCCACACTATTTTAGGGTTTAACTCCCAATAGCCAAGATGAAAAATAAGCAAAATAGGTCAAAAAAAACTACTCCCTTCGTCCCAAATTACCCGTCCCAAATTACCCGTCCCAAATTGAGATGACACATTGATTAAGAAAAATAATTAATAACATGTCTAGTTTACCATAGTACCCCTATTAAATAATGTTTACAATTTAATTTGAAGAAAGGGTAATTAATGCAAAAGGTAAAACATGGAAAAAAATTATCTTGTCTTGATTAATTAAAAAAGACAAGTAAAATGAAAAATCAAATTATGAAATTTGAAATGGGTAATTTGGGACGGAGGGAGTATTTATTATTGCAGATTTTTCTCCACGGCTGTAGCAAAAAGTTGTTTTTTTAGTCCAATTCGGACTTCGATTGGGTGTCCAGGATTCGTTTGGAGTCCGATACATGCAAACGAACTATGCAACCTTACTAAATTCGACGTTCTGGACGTGTTGGCGATATCAGATTTTCAAAAAAAATCATTTTCATAAATTTGACCCCCGAAATCCAAAATTATAATTTTCCAAATCGAGGATCGAAATGAGATTTAAAAGCCTTAAAATCATACCAAATATGCTAACACCCTAAAATAAATATTTTGGATCTATTGCAAAATTCGTATTTTCCATCCGAGGTCGTTTCGACCAAATGTGGATCGCACACCCATATTTCTAATTTTTCAACATTCCGATCAATAGATCGAAATGAGCTCGGGTGCACCGAGACCCAAACCCTAGGTCTACTTATCCTAAAATCAATATTACGAAGTTGATGGCACAGTCCGTTCGGCCATCCGTCGCATGGATAAAAAGATATCCACGTAAGTCCAAAATAAGGATCTCGAAGCCATCATAAGCCACAATATTGCATAAATGATATCAAAATGCATCAAAAATCATGTCAATCACTCCCACGCCCCCAGAAATATCATAATGCAACTACGGGGAGGAGTAAAATAGTCAATACACACCCCAAGGTAAAACACTAGGTCGAATCAATCTTTGTGATTTTGTATGATTTGACTATTTTACGCCTTCCCGTTGTTGAATTCTGGGGTGTGGGAGTGGTTGACATAATTTTTGATGCATTTTGGTATCATTTATGCAATATTGTGGTTTTTTATGGCTTCGGGAGCCTTATTTCGGACTAATATGGATATATTTTGATTCGTGCGATAGATGACCGAATGGACTGCGCCAACAGCTCTGGAATATCGATTTTATTCTAGGTATACCTTGGTTTCGGGTCCTGGTGCACCCGAGCTCATTTCGACCTATTAGTCAAAAAGTTGAAAAATTAGAAAGTTGGGTGTGGGACCCACTTTTGGTCGAAACGACCTCGTATAGAAAATCCGACTTTGCCAACTGATCCGAAATGTTGATTTTAGTGTGTTAGAATATTTGGTATAATTTTAGGCTCTTAAATCTCATTTCGACCCTCGATTTAGAAAATTATGATTTCGGGTTTCAGGGGTCAATTTTGTGAAAACAATTTTTTCTGAAAAATCTGATAGTTCCATCGCATCTGTAATGTCTAATTTTGTATGGTTGTACAGTTCGTTTGCATAAATCGGACTCCGAACGAATCCGGGTACCCCGTCGAAGTCCATTTCGACTTAGAAAAAAAGACAGCACCAGTTATTGCAGAAAAATCTGCAATATATAGCAGATTTTTCACCCTTTTTGGCCCATTTTGCTCACTTTTCATGTTACCTCTTGAGAGTTAAACCCTAAATATTTTGGGAGCTTAAAAGTGAAGTTTGTGGGAGCTTGGTAAGCTAGATTAACACCTATTTCTTGATTATATTACGGATTTAAGGTTAAATTCATCATTTTCTTAGTAATTTCTTTATTAATGTCTCAAAACTCAAAAAAAATTTAGGGCATGATTTTAAACCCAAATTTCACTCATTTTCACTTGAATAATACTTGATTTTATAATTACTAGTTTTTCATTAATTTAACCTTCAAAACAACTCCGATTCTGGATTTTAACCCAGATTTCAAATATTTTACCCGGTAAAGCTCAAAAATGGTTTTTCTTCGATTTGAACCTCGTTTTTTTACTCGATTTAACTTGATTTTTCATCTGTAGGTTCCTAAAAATATGGAAAATATGTTTTTGAAGTAAAGTTCTGATTTTTCCCTTCTTTTTCGAAAACCCATTTTGGGGGTCCGTTTTGACCTCGAACTAAAAGTAGGCAATATGGGTGTTGTTGGTTTTGTTTTGTTGCGTAGATTTCATATTTGATATTTCTAGTAAAGTTTGATATCTTTCGTAAAAGGTAAAGCTGCGGGTTCAAGTGTAGCGGACTGGTTTCGGCTTTCGAGGTAAGTTATGGCTTAACTCTTCAGACTAGGCTGGGTAGTAAATGATGGTATAAAATGCATGTTAAGGGTGGGAACTAATCATGAAAAAATGGCTATCTACGTGTTGTGCCTATGTGGGGGCCTATATGTGATGTAATTGCCAAAATTAAAATATTATGTGATATGTTTGACCGTGTGGGGTCCTGTGTGATATTGATAACCTTGAATACATGTGAACAATTGTATTGTATTGTTTAATGTGGTACCATTGGTGTATTGTGATTATATTCATACTTTATTGGCATATAAGACATATGGAATTTCATAGATGAAATAAAAATAACAAGTGGATATTGGCTCATGTGGTTGTGGAAATGTATCACTGTGGTTGGTTGTGGAAATACTTATTGTGATGGGTTGTGAGCATTACATCTTCATATCATACTCATTCATGAAACATTGGTACCACTGTGGCAATATCTGAGAAACACTGGCAACATCTTTTTAAAAATATTGTAACACCTTATAAAACCCTTTTCGAGGGATATGCCAGAAAGGAGGTATGGTATATGTGGATTGTATATGGGTTGACAAACCCCCCATGGGTCCTACGTCGGGATGCTTTAGCTCCATAGGTGTATATGGGGATTGTGCGACGATCCCAAAGGTTGTGCGACAACCTCATGCATCATCATCATCATCATATACATTGCACTTACTTTATTGTGTTTATGTTGTATTGTATTGCCTTATTGACTCATCATCTATGTATTTTTCTAACCTTACTTTACTCATATTTGATGATCTCGTATCTACATGTTCTCTCTTTTTTTATTTATATGTGATATAATGTATACTTGTATTCTATATCTTTGTGTGTTTTTTGTAATATATGTGAGATATATTAGAACTGTTAGTGCAAGCGGTGTGGGCTAACGTTATGGGATATTTTCTGATTGCAGGTGACGTGCCCTTAGTGTATATTTGTATGCTTTATTTACTACTTTTCTTGGTCGGCCTATGATACCTACTGAGTACAAGTGAACCATACTCATGCCTATTGTGCCCTTTCGGTGCAGGTCCTCACTCGAGTGTGCCTTAGCTTACTTGATTCGGGCGATTATTGGAGCTTCCAAGGTAGCGGTTGGACATTCATGCGTTCGAAGTTCACCTCTATCTTTCTATACTAGTTATGTCTTTATTAGTATTCGAAGACAGTTATTATTCCTTTGTGGTTATTTTTCCGATGTATTTGACTCTTGTATTGTATTAGTAGTTCTTACACTATTGACACCTGGTTTTGGGCATGATTGGTATTTTGGACAAGTTCTTTCCGCATTGTTATGATTATTTATATGGTTCGGCTCATTCTAAAATCCTTACCTTGGGGTATTTCTATCTTTGTCTCTATTCGTATCAGTTTGAGTGATAGGCTTACTTATCAAGGTACGCTGCGACAAGTGTCATCATGATCCTTGTTTTTGGGTCGTGACAACTATTGTGGCCAAAAGGATTTTTCCTTTTGGTTATGGGCTTTATTAGACCACTGTATAGTGTAAAAGTCCCTAATTTTTTCTTGATTACAAGTTACCATTACTGTTAAAGTCTCTAATGTTTGCTTGATTACAAGTTATCATTTCAGCATTATTAATTACCAAAAAATTAAGCATGGAATCATCCTAAACATTAGATGATTGGAAACAAATTTATAAATTTATAGTATTTCCCAAGTACCATGCAAAAGTTAGATTTCACCATTCACCCCCCTCAACACCCCCCCCCCCCCAACCCCCAAATCTATGTTTTTTTTAACTATATAAAGGTGATGCTTCATTCATATAGGTCACAA
>NW_025880542.1:7566-28630 GCF_002878395.1 Capsicum annuum
TTGTTTCGACCAATCGAGAGTTGAAGATGACATTTTTTCTTACTTTACGATCTGTGCAAACTTTATCGGACCCTAAGGTCGTTGATAGAATAAAATAAAATTATTTAAAGCAACAACCATCACAAGAAAAATAATTTTGGAGGGTGGGGCTAATGATGCTCCTCTTACAGTTTTTGAAACAACAAGCCATTATGATTATGATCATAATGGTTGTACAGATTTTCTTTAGATTTTGCCGTATCTAGCGAATGTTCTTCATGCAAATGTCAAGACTGAAAGGTGAAATACGATGGAGTGATTAATACTATTAATACACTAATTACTGTTGTAAAGGAAATGACATCTAAGAGGGATGTCATTCCATCGAAGAGGATTTCATATCCAGACACTCCACTAGAGATCAAGGCGGCTAAGAGGAGAAGGAAAGACACTTCCAAGGCATTATCAATCATCAAAAAAAGCAAGATTACAACTCTTATGTCTTTGTCTTGCACCGATGTTCAGTGTACAAGGGCCACAGAAGAGCAGCATGAGCTGAAGAAGGTGAATGCACATCATCTATTCCAAAAAACAAACAAGAACATATCTATTTCAATAGAAGATACATCTGGTAAAAATTATCAAACAGATGTATATATCTGTTGCAACTGTTGTCTAACCTGTTGCATCAGATTTGTTATTTATTTCAACCGATGAGTCTTATGTTGCAACAGATGGGTTATCTATTCAAAATTATCGTACTGCTCTAATTTACCTATTTGAATTTGTCCAAACAGATAATCCATCTGATGTAACATAAGAATCATCTGTTGTAACAGATGGAAAATCTGTTGTATATCTCTACTTAGCATTGACAATTCTGGCTTTCCAGGTGAATGTCATAGCTACTACCGAAGAACATAATATGACAGTTAATAATCCATCAATGCTTACAAAGATAAAGAAATAGTGGAGCCTGTCAGTTTGGCCGAATGGAAGAATTACCCGTTTGAAGGGTTCAATATCTCGGATGAGGCTCTAAAAAAACTAATACAATTGATCAACGACTATTTAAAATGGATTGCCGATGGGCTGTTAAAGCATCATGCTGCCAGGTAGATAAATTAATTTTATGGATATTGGTTTATACAATTCTTGTTGTAAGAACCTGACATTAACACATATAAATCATCATGTAGAAAAAAAATAACGAGCGCTACAAAGTGAACGAATCGAGTCTTGGTTTTGATATGTTTGACTTTGTTGTTGCACATCCCGAAATGAAAAATTGGTTCTATTTCATGTCACAGCCCCAAACTTGCTGGAATGATGAGGTTTAAAGGCCATACATATTACTATTAATTAATACTTTATTTAATTACATCTGCATATTGATTTTTTTATCACATAATCCAAAAATGTTTGATAATATATGCAGCACATCGATGTGATTTTTTACTACCTTTGAAAGAAGGCCAAGTTGCAAACACAAGAATTATACAGATACACAACAGGCAATTGTTTGTACAAAGTTTACATCAATAATGCCTACGATAGGTATTGTCAACAGCAGCCGGAAGTTTACCAAAATAAGGAATGCTTAATCAACATCATCAAAGATTTAAGCATTCTAGCTGGATTGCCTTGGCATTTGGTCGACGAAGTGTACATCCCAATCAATTGTGGTGATGAATTCCATTGGGTGTTGGCTGTCGTCGTTCTAAAAGAAAGGCGCATCCGAGTTTATGACTTGATGTCATGAAAGAGATGTTTCGGGCCGTCGTCTGAGATACAAAAGCTGGCTAAAATATTGCCTACTTACCTTGATATGAGTGATTTTTTGGATCAAAAAGTTCGTACTGATTGGTCGACGATTGAAGCATACCGGTATAAAATGGCTAATCCATTTGATTTACAATATGTTGATGGAATTGCTCAATAAACCATTGGTAGCCTGTAAGTGTAAGTGTCATGATTTAGTCTATTTCACAAATTTCACAACGCTTGCATGAACTACAAGATATGGATTATCTATTTTTTTGTAACGCAGGGATTGTGGTCTATTTGTTGCCTCCTATGCCGAGTATTTAAGCGATGGATTACTAGTACCAAATGCTGGACTTGACGTCGGATTACTCCGTAAAAAATATGCTGCTCTTTTATGGAAATATGGAGAAGAGAAAGCTCAGAAGCCGTATGCAACCGACATTAAAGATCCACGACGACCAAAGCCGAATTCCATAGCACTAGATGAAGAACAACTTGTCCATATTGATTAGATCTTTATAGCTCGAGTCCATCAATGTAATAACCTATTTTAACTTGTTGCTTTATTTGTAGAGTAGATCGTTTGTACTCATAATGATTTTTTTTTACATTTCATTTATTTGTTAAGTTATTTTATTTCATGTAATTTCCGAAAGCTTTGATTTATTTTATTCTGTCTATGAATATAATTAATTTTGAGTTTTGAACATGTTAATTGAAATAGAGTACTAGATTCAACTATCGCAACATATAATACATTTGCTGCAACAGACGACATATCTTATCAGACAGATTTAGACATATGTTGCAACATGAGATGCAACACATAGGTCATCTGCTGAAAATTATATAACAAGTCTTCCTACTTTTTTTATTTGCTCCAACAAATTATCGATCAATTGCAACAGATAAGTTATATATTACAACAGATCGTAAATCTGTTGCGACAGACAGACGGTGAACATCTGCATAACGCAATAGATGACCAATCTATTCCAATAGATAATCAATCTATCACAACAGGTACTATATCTATTACGACAAATATAAAATCTGTTGCATTATAAAAATTCAACTTTGCCAGACATAAAAATTATTGCCCCTATATGTATAGTGAATTGGCTTGAAATGAAAATTTGTTTTCATGTTCATCTTTGTCTTTGTACATGTTCTTTTTAATATAGGGGCTCCAACCATTTAGTTAGTACCCCATATTCCCAGACCCATTGCATCTTTTCCACAACGGTGTCGTACATACCGGTCATTTATGTGTCGGTCAACAAACACTCTATGTATACAAGTGAGTACGGCCAGTACGCTGCACCGGTTGTATTTTTTGGGAGCTGGCTGTTCTTATTTCGACCTTTAAAAACCTATGATTCCTTCGCCAAGACTTCAACCGGCAAATGATCCATCAGCTTACTCTGCATCAACAACTTGGGCAACAACTTCAAGAGTGGCTGCATGTGGGTTAAAAACGTCTTTTCGCTGAACACAGGTAAGTTGCAGTCATAAACCTTAATCTTTCCCTCATATAGTAGTATCTCAACAGTGATAAAATGGGTGACATCCATGTTCATGACTGCAAGGATTTTCTTTGCCTTGGTCCAGCTCTTGCCGTGTGGATATGGTCTCTTCCCTCTAACATATTTAATTGCGTCTTCATCCCATTGGAACGTAGAAACTAACTAATCAAATCCTAGGACACCAGAATCATCTAGATTACGAAGATCAGCGTACCTATCTTTGAAATTATTGTAGAAGTTGAGGTCCATTATCCTATCAGCAGCATCATAAGTATCAGGGTAATCTAATTGCCTTCCTCTTATGAGACAGAGAATTTCATCAATATACTATGGTATAAAAAGATAATTTTTAAATACGTTAGTAATTGTAAAGAATAAAAATACAGTGGAAAGAACCCGATGCAGAGGGTTCTCTGAATCAGTTCACAGATTACCCAGCCAACGCAACTTATGTAACAGATGTATATTATGTTGCAACAGAATACCAAGTTGTTGCAACAGATTACATATCTGTTGCGTAGATTCTTCTTCATGGAGTAGATTGGAAGGGTAGTTTAGCAAAAGTAAACATACCTTGTCCTCATACCACATGCACATATTTGTCATATTCGAGAAGTCTTTGGCGGCAAATGAATGCATGGTGTATTCTTTTTGAACCTTCATCTTGATGAATTCTTCTAGTTCCTTCTTCTTCTCCTTGCCAAGCGCCGCAAATATGTCCACCTTCTTCGGCGGCCCCTGAACTTCAACAACTATTGGAGCGGGAGGAGTTGCAATTTTTGCTGATTTCGGAACGAAGAGAATTTGTCTAATTTTTATTCTCTTCCTCCTAACCTCCACTGTAAGAGTGCATGGCTCCCTCACCTCATTGGATGGTATGACACCCCTCCTGGATTTCAACTCCTCGGCAGGTTCAGCAATAGCCTCTAGCTTGTCGAGGAGTTTATCCTTTCTATCCTTGCACACTTCATATTTGCAATGAGAACATGAAGGTGAGGAGGTGTGAGAGAGACCACTGTAAGGGTGGGAGGGACCGGTGTAGGGATGAGAGGGAGGACCTGTGCAAGGGGTGTTTTCAAACATATTTATTTTTTGCTGAGAACCAACATAGTCATAGTCACGACTGGAAACAGAAGTAGAAGCAGGATGGCTGCCACCATCACAAACAACTCCACCAGCAACACCCCCAGAAGAAGCACCCGAATCTGTTGAAATTTGAGTTAGGTCGTGAAGAGCTTCAATATTAGACTGACCTTTCCTAACTGCTCTTCTTATGGATGTTGCTCCATCAAATTCCTTCTTTATTAAATCCACCGTTGGATCTTCTTTTGTATCAATAAGATCCAGAGTAAGAAAAGAAGTCATCCCCAGCTTATCAATGGTAGGCACGATCCAAGGATGCACAACCTATAAAAAATGACTGGAGGAATTTAAATCATATAATAATAATTTGCAATCAGTTGGGTTACATGGGGCTCGAGTTATGTTAACACAGCCAACTTATGCAACAGACGATCTAGCTACCATAATAGTTGATCTGTATGTTAAAACAGATTGATAATATGTTGCATTAGAATACCCATCTATTGCATAATTTACAGTAGATAGGTAATCTGTTGAGTAGGGTTCAGAGAACAGAGCAACATATAGTTAATCTGTTGTAAAATATGGATCGTTTGTTGCAACAGATTACCCATTACACCAGTTGCAGTTGATAGGTAATCTCTTGCAATAGATGGAACATCTATTTTAATATCTTTCTTTGAGGCAAATTATTTTAGTTGAAAGAAGACGTAATGCATCATCCGAAGGGTAAAAAATATAAGCCTCATTAATATGTTTTTTTGCTGCTCTCTACTGCAGCCAACCACCTAAGGATCCTTGGAAGAGAAACCTTATCCGGGTAATCCGTGAAATGCTTTCGGAGGGGAGGAATGGCTTCACATGTCCAAGCCCAAAAATTGTAAACAGGAAGCAAGCAAAGAAAAGTCATAAGCATATTCAATATAAATTAATGAATGAGTAAAAATAATGATCAATTTTACCATGAAAGCCTAAGGAAAGCCGTATAATATGGTCGTGTTTGGCTTTATCTCTTTCAGTAAATATTTGATAGTCAAGTAGTAGCTGTCGTAGCCCCAAGGATAATCGTTGAATCTCCTAAAATCATCAGCAAGTGCCAAAAAATCACGTTCTATGACTTTCTTGACTTTTCTTGCCAATAAAACAGAATGGACAAACCAAACTAAGCACAATTCTCCCTGTAGTGCTTTAGTATGTCTTTATTCTTGAGATCCGCTATCAAATCCTTTACTTTGTAGCTAGGTACAACAATGCCCAACAGCCCATCTTTTTTTACCTAGTGTTGTTGGACCCTTTGTGGCGTGTTTTCTTGATGACAGGTTCTTCTGGACGATCGTATCTCAAGTCCATCACAATGGCAAACTCTTTCAATCCAAAACAAACCAGCATGCCATAGTAGTTGATCCAGACTTCATCCATCTTATTTCTGTCCTCTTTCGACCTCCATCATCTCCTGCATACATGATCCTGCGCTTGAGAAGGCCATATACCATGATCATTGGAAAACGGAGAGGGCGGGACCCAGACAGCTCAACAAAGTGTACAAAGCAGCTCTTCTTAAAAAGTCCATCTATGTTTTCCTTCTTCATAATACTCCTAAGTTCGTCTAAAGGTTTCCTCAACTGACATTTAAGTACAAGATCACCAAATACTGCAATTGGGTTATTCATCGGCATCACAACTCGAAACTTGTCAATACTAATGGTTTTGATAGAATCATGTTGAAATTTTGATATTATTTCACGCCCCATTGGTGAGGAGGAGTTATCACTTTCCTCGGCTTCATTTTTCCTTGACTGAGATTGTTCTGGAAGTTTCTCCCAATCTATCTGTACTCTAGCCTTTTTTGTTTGGTGATCGAAAGTTGATCCACTTTCTGTTTCTTTTCTTTTGGGAGACATCTTTTAACTACAAACAAAAGAAAAACAAAAAATAAATTGCATTTGATGTCTGCATAATTTTTTTAAAAAAGGTGAGACAAATTTCAATAAATTATTCTTACCACTTAACCAAAAAAAAATACTCCAACAAACAACCGATCAGTTGGAATAGATGGGGAACCTGAATCTGTTTGAAGACCTATTTAATATCTCCCACAGATATTCCACCTATTGCAATAGGTGGAGAAATTTCAATAAATTATTCTCTGCCATATTACAAGAAAATACTCCAACGGATGACCCATCAGTTGGAACAGATGGGGAATCTATTTGAAGACCTATTTAATATCTCCCAATAGATCTTCCATCTGTTGTAATAGATGGACCACTACCACCACAACCAAGGCCACGACCAATGCCACCAAGACCACCACCAATGCCATCAATATCAACACCAAGACCACTGACACCACCACCAAAAAACACAAATACCAACACTACCAACAACACCACAAACACCATCCAACAATACCATGATAGTCAATAAAATACTGAGAGAAAAACTAGTATTTTCTCGGGTGCTTCCTACGTTTTAGCATTAAAACTCAAAATTGTTAACCCATTCTCGAAGATAATATAACTAAAAGTCTTCTTTTTTATCATTAACTAAAAATTCCTATTTTTTTAGAATAAAGAACAAATGTAGAACTCTTCTCAAACTCTGTTACATGCGAAGATAGAAAAAAGACGGATACAAGCGGGAATGAAGTCGAAAAAACAACTATATGTAGTTGTAAATGGGAAAAAAATCAACCTGTTTTGAAGGGTTGAACAATATGTTGATTAGTTGTTGTTTGTATTGTTTGTATTGTTGAGAGGGAGAGGACACCCCGAGAGAGAGAGAGACAGAGATAGAAGAGAGAGAACTTAAGATTTGAAATGAAAAGTTTTTTGCACAAATGGATGATTTGTAATTGTGGAAAAGAATGACAAGTTTTAAAATTGCTAATTTGGTTCGAATTGATCTTAATTAATTTTAAAATTTTTAAGAGATATAGTTTTTAAAACATTTAGTTGATGAGAACTCATTTCTACTTAGAGTGATCGATCGACGACTTGGGTCGGGATGAACACAATACCAGCGCCATGAATTACAAAGACTCGATTGTATTTATAGTTGACCCTGTAAGCTCATTCATTCATCCCTAGTTCCACCTAAATCAACTTAGGTACTATCACTATCCTAACATTGAGTTGATGAGAACTCATTTCAACTCAGAGTGATCGATCAATGACTTGGGTCGGGATGAACGTAATACCAATGCCATGCAATTGTAAAGAATCGATTAGATTTGTAATTGGCCCTGCGAGCTCACTCATTCATCCCTAGTTCTACATAAATCAACTTAGATACTATCACTATCCTAACATTGAGTTGATGAGAACTTATTTCAACTCAGAGTGATTGATCGATGACTCAGGTTGGGATGAACGCAATACCAACGCTATGCAATTACAAAGAATCGATTGGATTTGTAGTTGACCCTGCGATCTCACTCATTCATCCCTAGTTCCACCTAAATCAACTTAGGTACTATTACTATCCTATCATTGAGTTGATGATAACTCATTTCAACTCAGAGTGATCGATCTATGACTCGGGTCGGGATAAACGCAATACCAAAGCCATGCAATTGCAAAGACTCGATCGGATTTGTAGTTAACCTTGCGATCTCACTTATTTATCCCTAGTTCCACCTAAATCAACTTAGATACTATCACTATCCTAACATTGAGTTGATGAGAACTCAATTCAACTCAGAGTGATCGATCGACGACTCAGGTTGGTATGAATGCAATACCAACGCCATGTAATTTCAAAGATTCGATTGGATTTGTAGTTGACCCTGCGAGCTCATTCATTCATCCTTAGTTCCACCTAAATCAATTGCTATGAAATCTGTTGCAACAAACAACTAAGTTGTTGAAAATTTTCAAACAAGTACATATATGTTGCAACAGATGACATAGCTGATTTAATTATCAAATAGATATTTACATCTATTGTGACAAATGACTGAGTTATTGGAAATTTTTTAAAAAATATTTATATCTGTTGTAACAGATGACATATCTGATTTTATTAATTATCAAATGAAGATTTTCATCTATTGTCACAGATACAGACCTTTTGAGATTTTTAAACAAATATTTATATCTGTTGTAACAGATGATTAAGCTGTTCGAATTCTAAAAAGATATTTATATATGTTGCAACAAATGACATATCTTTTTGAAAATCTTTTTATCTCTCTTAATTTTAAAGAAAGAAGCTTCTGGTCCGAGTAGATAATATCAACTAGTAGTACTTACTACTAAAGGCGGTAAAAAATGTTTCTTGGATATCTCAAAAGTGAGTTCATTGAGCAGTCTTGTCTTGTTTTTTCAATGTCAGTAGTCTTAGTCTTCCTCGTGCCCCTCAAATTATTAATGAAATTAATGAATATTGAAAACCACCACGTCTACGTACACAATACATCTATAGAAATTATCTCATCTCTTCCTTCAGCTGCAGTTTATTTTATTCAACTCTTATTTTTTTCTCTCTCCTCTTTAGGGTCACAATCTTTTTTCTCTATTTTCTCATCTCTTCTCATAAAGATCTTTTCATATCTAAACCCATCCATATCTTTCCTGAACTTAAATTTCTGTTTTGATCCCCTTTTTGATATTAAGGTATGTTCATTATTGCTCTTTTATTCTAGTCCTCTTCTTTGCATGTTATTTATAATTTTTTTTATTTAATTACTATTTACCCATATCATATTTATTAAATTTTTGTAAGGAACTTGTAAGTGTTGAATAAACAATCAAAGAATTTTTATTACAATATGAGAAAAAAGTCATTTGTTGGGATAAGTTTTAAAGCCTTGTTGGCAATATTATTTTTTTGCATGTATTTTATTTGTTTCATTATTGTTGATGCAGTTATTGATGTTCTTGGTGGGGTTGGTATTGTTGGAACTTGTGGTATTGTTGATGGTTCTGGCATAAAGGATGCTGCTTCTTTGTTATTGATGATATTGTTGGAACAAATGTTGTTTCTTTTTTATTGATTTTTATGATGTTGTTGATATTGGAAAAGATGGAGAAACTGTTGAAAAAAATAAAACCACCAGAAAGGGTAGTTTGATGTATTCCATCAGACTCTACATCTGTTGTAACAGACTCCACATCTGTTGCAATAGACTCCATATCTATTGCAACAGACTTCACATCTGATGCAACAGATGGACAATGTTCTTTTTGTGACATTAATTTTTTTCCTCTTCTTTGTAGATATAAGGAACTGACAGTTGATCAACTTTTGATGAACTATCCCAAGAGGCTGCAGTAAAGATAGGATCAGAGGAATAAACTGCTTATATATGGAACCACTTCATATGTGGGAGGTATGTATTACAGATAATGTTATCGTGGAAACACACATAGAGTGCACTAATTTTGTGAATGATGTTTTGATTGAGTAGTCATAGATCGTTCAAACAAGATGTTTGCAATTTTACAGTTAAGTTTAGTAGGTCCGAACTGATAAGGCTGAGGGGCCATGGATATGGTTCTGATTGCCTGTTAAGATTTAATGTCGGTTGTTGTTCATGTTTATTTGTCAAGCATTGTGAAAGGATCTAATTTTTATGTCATTGTAAAGAGATTCAATAGTGATTGGACTAACTTTTATGGTACATTGGACCCTTAAAGGGCCTTCGAAGCTTAGCACTACATCTAATAAGAACGGAAAACCAATATATTTATTGCCCTGGCCAAAATTTATATGGCTGGGTTGCTCGCTTGAGGTGATGATTTTATGCCGGAATGTGCGATAGGAGAATGCTTTTGAAGGAAAATGGGTGGTTGATGGAAGACTATATCATAGGGTAGAAAGTAACTTATAACGAATCTGGCTAGTGGAATTATCGTAATAGATGCGAGATCTGAATCAAATACAAATATGAAAGTGTGTCCGGTAATGTAATTCATCTGTTGTGTCTCAGAAAGAAAAACAATGCAGATGGACACTTTGCTAGGGAGCTGCGTGGTTGAGATTATCACCTAGATAGAAAATAGGAGAAGACCAACGAAGAAGCCTCACGAGCATCGAGGGTAAAAATAATGTACAGCAAGTCTAGAAAACTTATGCCCACAACAACTGCAGTTAAAATAAGAAATCTAAGCGAAGGCGGCAAATTTCTAAATTTTAAATTTCATCCCATGCTTTCTTGTTTGTGTTTTCGATCAGGTCCACTGTCGTTGACCTGATCGGAACCATAAACGAGATTGAAAGGAAAATAGAGTATCATTGCTTCCTTAGCAATATGGTTATAATTTATTATGTTTTCTTGCCTTAACATGCTTTCAACATTCCTTGGAGAAGATCAGATGCTTGCTGTAGTATGTGAATCCTGATAATTTTGAAGCTTGCCTCCAGCTTGTTAATTCTATATTCAAGATGGTCGTTGCCTTCTTTAAAGTTGGTAAAGAGTTCCTTATCTCTTATGAGCTCGATCAGGAACACTACCTTCAAAGTTGTGGCATTCTAGAAGCCCTTCAGAACACTTTCTTCAGAAGCCTTAAAGGATACATGGAGGGTCTCTGTGTTTGTTTTAGGTCAAAATGTGTTGATGTACATTGAAGATGTGGTCCCAAAAGTTGAACAACACACTTTTATCTAGCGTTGCTCCATGCATCTTGCTCAACCAATTTGATAAATTAGTAAGCATGGAGTTACTTAACGTGTGATCTAAACCGGCTCTACCAAGCCTATCAAACGTTATGTAACTCTAAGCTCGTTACTCTATCAAGAAAATATGACCGAGTTAGTGCATAAATCGAACGAGCTCAATCTCTCAGCCTTTCTACTGATTGATTTTCTCCAATATAGATGACAAGATATCTGCTATGTAAAAGTCTACACCGTCGTCAGACATGTTCCTAGAAAATCATGTCTGGTGATAGTGTAGACTTTTGCATAATAGATATCTTGTCATCTATATTGGAGAAGAGTGATCAGCAGAAAGGCTGACAGATTGGGATTTTTTTCTAAGTGCACTAAATCGGGCATATTATTTTGATAGGGTAATGAGCTTGGAGTTACATAACATTTGATAGGCTTGGTAGAGCTGGTTTAAATCACATGCTACGTAACTCCATGCTTACTAATTTATCAAATTGGTTGAGAAAGATGCATGGAGCAATGCTCGATAAAAGTGTGTTGTTCAACTGTTGAGACCACATCTTCAATGTGCATCAACACATTTTGACCTAAAACAAACACAGTGACCCTCCATGTATCCTTTAAAGCTTCTGAAGAGAAAATGTTCCGAAGGGTTTCTAGAATGCCACAACTTTGAAGGTAGTGTTCCTGATAGAGCTCACAAGAGACGAGGAACTCCTTACCAACTTTGAAGACGGTAACGACCAGCTTGAATACAGAATCAACAAGCTGGAGGCAAGCTTTAAAATTATCGGGATTTACATACTACAGCAAGCATCTGATCTTCTCCAAGAAATGTTGAAAGCATGTCAAGGAAAGAAAACACAATCAATTATAACCATATTGCTAAGGAAGCAATGATACTCTATTTACCTTTCAATCTCGTTTGTGGTTCCGATCAGGTCAACGGAAGTGGACCTAATCGAAAACACAAACAAGAAGATGGGATGAAATTTAAAATTCAGAAATTTCCGCCTTCGCTTAGTTTCCTTATTTTCACTGCAGTTTTTGTTGGCATAAGTTTTCTAAACTTGCTGAACATCATTTCTACCCTCGATGCCAGTGAGGCTGCTTTGTTGGTCTTTTCCTATTTTTTACCTAGGTGATAATCTCGACTATGTAGCTCCCTAGCAAAGTGTCCATCTGCATTGTTTTTCTTTCAGAGACATAACAGGCGAAATTACATTACCGAATACACTTTCATATTTGCACTAGATTCAGATTTCACATCTGTTAAGATAATTCCATCAGCCAAATTCATTAGAAGTTACTTTCTACCCTATGCCTCTTCTTCAATTAGCTCTAAGATGATATAGTCTTCCATTAACAACCCATTTTCCCTCGAAAGCATTCTGCTACTGCACCTCTCTGGCATATAATCATCAACCCGAGCGAGCAACCCAACCATATAAATTTTGGCCAGGGCAATAACTATATTGGTTTTCCATTCTTGTTTGATGCAGTACGAGGCTTCGAGGGCCCTCTAAAGGTCCAATGCACACTTAAAATTAAGTCCAATTACTATTGGTTCTCTGCAGTGACGACAAATATTGATCCCTTCTCAAAACTTGACACGCTTAAACACGAGCACCAACCATCAGTAATTCATAACAAGGTATCTGCACTATCTTCATGAGGTCGTCACCCTTATCAATTTCGAACCCATCAAACTTAACGGTACATTGCATGATCTTGTTTGAATGATCAATGCCTATTCGGTTAAAAACTGTATTCACAAAAATATTGTACTTTGTGTGTGTTGTCCCGGTAACCTTATCAGTAATACATACTTAACTCCTACACATATGATAGTGGATCCATCTACACACACCTTATTCTTCCTAGCCATCTATCGCTTAAATTGAATAAATAAATGACTAGCTTGTTGCTACAAATGACACATCTATTTATATTCTCAATCAATTGGAGACATCTGTTACGACAGTGATCAACCTGTTGCAGAAATCAAACAGATATATACATCTGTTGCAAAGAGATTGCAGTATATTGTAAGTTATCTAACAGAAAGAATATCTTTTGTAACAGATTACCCATCTGTTAGATTTATTTTAAAGCAATTTTCTTTTCTTTCTGAGGTACAATAATTTATAAATAGGTCCCTCCTTACAAATATGGATGATCCAGATTCGTACAAGAATATTCATATCGAGTCCTTGCGTGAACTTCAAAGGCAGTTTGATTGATGAACTCTAGAGAGATATTTGGCTAAATTCGGAGCAAGGCTGCCGGATGAATGAAAGATGTCTGATTGAAAATAATAATAATAGTAGTAATAATAATTAGGTAATGTTTTTTATTTTATCAATTATTTTCCTCCTTTTGTATATCAAATCTACCCAAGGGATTCAAAAATCTATGAACATTCATTTCATTTTGTTGTCGACTTTGAATGTTTAATTCTTATTTAGTATTTAATAATAATTATTCTGTTTATTCCTTGTTCTCAACATGTCGACGGTTGGTGGTAGGGATTGAGCAGCAATATGTGTCAACAGTTAGAGGTTAATCTGCTACGATAGATCGATCATATGTTGCACTTGGCGGTTATTAATAAAAAAGGGGCTATTATTGTTATTGAGAGGGTGAAAAGAGAAAGACATGACTCGGAGTTCCGATTATTCAATATGAAAAATGTTTCATAAATAAATAATAAGGAAATAAATAATAAACAGAATTTATAACCACAATTTTAATAAGTGATCATGACTTTTCACCATTTTTGTTTTTGAATTTGTTTTTCAAATTATTTATTATATAATAAAATAATTATTATTTTATTAAGAAATTTTAAAAGGTATTTTTTTTATAAAATAAAAAAGTAAGCAAATTTGGATTAATGATATGATGATATAGTTATTTTTTTTTAAAAAAAGTAGAATATATGTTGCAATAATTAAATTATTTGATGCAACAGGTTCACTATGGTTGCAACAGATAATATATTTGTTGTCACAGATGATTTATCTGATGCAACCTATATCGAGTCACAACTCAATAAAAACAGTTCTTGGAAAGGAATAATTAATAATAATAATCTGAAAAGTCATGACTTATCACAATATTTCTTAATTTAATTAATTCATTATTTTTCACATTAATAAAAAATGTAATTAATAAATGAAGGTGAACAGTTAGGTTATACGTTGCACAGATATGTTATCTGATGCAACATATTTTATATTTGTTGCAACGGATAATACATCTGTTGTCACAGATGTGTTATCTGATGCAACAGATATAGAATCTGTTGCCACAACTCAATAAAAATGGTTCTTCAAAAGACTAATTAATAATAATAATCTTAAAAGTCATGACTTATATCACAATATTTATTTTCTTAATTTAATAAAAAATTTAATTAATGTATGGAGGTGAATAGTCGCATTTTTTTGCCTCTCATTCTAATTCAATCCTCTATAAATAGGTCCGTCCTTACTCAATTGTTCATTCAAATACACACTCTATTTATTTATTGCATCCCGTCTTTCATATTACACTCTAGAAGATAAGATTATGGCTGACCCAGTGTGGGACGTTGCTTTTCTGTAAGATGCCGTGAATGAACTTCAGAATCAACTTCATGATCTACAATGGGAATTGGGAAGAGTTAGATCAAGAATGCTCCGCGAGATACATAGGCCGAGGAGGGCCTTGCTACTTTCGGTTGCAGATTGGCCGTCTGGTAATGATGATGCTGATAATAATAATAATAATTAGACTATTATTTTTCTTTTAGTCTATTATATGTATTTTTATTTGTTTAATAAATAAATTATGTTTGATCTTTGAAGTTTTAATCCATATTTAATTTTCATTCTATCTATTATCTTCTCAACAAATATTTCGACGATTCGACGTAAAAAGGAATAATTTAGAATCCAGTAGCAGTAGAAAGATTTATCTCTTGAATTTCTGGTAGGGGTTGATTTGTGTTGTTTCAAACAGATTAATCATTCATTGCAACAGATAATTAGTCTGGTGCAACAGATAAATATTCTGATGCAACAGATAAATATTCTGATGTAACAGATAAACATCCTGATACAAAAGATAATACGTCTGATACAACAGATAATACGTCTGATACAACATATAATACGATGATGTAACAGATAAATAGTCTGATGCAACAGATTACTCATCTGATGCACTAGATGATTGATCTGTTTAAACTGTGGGCACTTGTTCTGGATTCATAATCAGGGTTCTATCCATTGTTGGAAAAACAGAAGTGTACCCAGATGACAAATATGTATAAAAATCATAATTTTACTTACCAAAGTAACCTATGAAGTAATGCTAAAGTGGAAAGTGATGTAGCAAACAAAATTTGACCTAAGAAATTGGTCAGATCGCAGCAGTAGCGCTGTACCACCACCACCACCAACAACAACAACAAATGGTCGACAAGAAGAAGATGAAGCAGAAGATGATGAATAAAGAAGCAGAAATAGAAACAATTAACAACAAAAATTGCTAAGAGAGAGAAAACAACAATGGATGAGAAGAAAGAGAAAGACGTCTTTTTTCTACTCCGTTTCCCGTTATTTTAGGTATACATTGGGATCAAAGTGTAAATTTAAAAACTTGCGGCTTAGTTTAAAACTTCTCCAACTTTCTTAATACATAATAAAGTAATTGTCACCTCCAACTAATAATTAAGACTTGTGTCACCTACACCTCATTTTAAAACTCTTTTGTCACCTGTGGCCCAAACCCCCGTGTATCATGAACTCAATGTTATTAAATGAGATATTTGTTATCATAATACAATATATCATAAGTTTTATTTTACATAATAGGAAAACTTATGATATTTATTATCAAAAGTTATTAAATGACATATATTAGGTAATTTAAATAACAATTTCTTTGATTAAGCGCATTAATTGCTCAACTGTAGGCTTAATTATCATTTTTTTCGTTTTTAACCATAATTAAAGTTTTATTAATATATCATAAACTAATGTATCATGATGTTAACTAATGTATCATATTTGAAATTTTATGTAAATATTATAAAAGTAGGGAGAGAGAGTAATTAGGTAGTAAAGTATTGGAATTTATGTTGTTTACCCTTTTTATAATTTGTAGGGGGTGTCAAATAAGTGGATTAAATTGAATTGAGTGGGTTAAAATGGGCCGAGGTAAAAAATTAGTCACATCAATGTCCGTTCAAAATTTATTTGGTCTAACATGAGTTTGACGAAATGGACTAAAACATAGGTTATAATCCAACTCGTCCAATCTGAATGACATGTGAATTTTTTTAGTACGACAAATGTTTCCTTTGGGGAAATAGTTCATAGTAAATTGTCAACATTTGGGACAAATGTAGATTCAACATTGCCTGGAGTTTGACCTTATGAGTTCCTCAATGTCTAATACTTGTTGCTTTGGTAAATGATCAGGATGGCCGGGTAGGCTCAATATTGCTTTAAGTTCTGCCTTTAAGCCATGAGTTGGTAAGAGTTTATTCGCCTGTGGTGTATACACTAAACCAATATAGTTAATCATAGTTAGGTGACTAAATAACATAAAATACATGTTATGTGAAAAATATTAAAGTTGATTTTTGGAATATTGTAGATTTTTCTAGAATGTTCTAGTGTAGTAACTTGAATAATTATCTTAACAAAATATATAGTGAAGTGTGTTTGTACTAAAGAAGAATTCTAGATAATCTAGATTGTTAGATACTTGAGGGAAATATTTATAAAAGAAAAGATAGAATCTTCTAGATTAGTAGTATTTAGGGGCCTTGGGCTCTAGGTGACAAAAAAGTTTTATAATGAAGTGTGGGTGACACAAGTCTTAATAATTGAGTGGAGGTGACAATTACTTTATTAAGGATTAATAAAGTAAGAAAAGTTTGAAAATAACCCACAATTTTTTAAATTTACACTTTGATCCAATGTAAAACCTAATATAACTAGAAATGGAGGGAAAAAAAAGGCACATTTCTCTCTCTTCTCATTTAGTGGAGTTTTCTCTCTCTTCATGATTTTTGTTGTTCATTGTTGTTGTTGCTTTATTCATCATCTTCTTCTTCATTATCATCATCTTTTTCTTCATTATCATCTCTTCTTGTTCATCATCATCTTTTTGTTGTTGAACATTGTTGTTACCGCTACTATTGCTATTTGATCAAATTTTTTAGGTCAAATTTTATTCGTATATCACTTGGGAGTTATTTATAGGTGATTTTAGTACGTAAAATTATAATTTTTAGTTGAATTTCTCATCTGAGTGTATCTGCTACTGTTGTTTTTTCAACAGTAGATAAAACATGTAATGTGAATCCAATAGATGAGTAATCTGTTGCACAAATGAGTAACCTATTGTAATATATTGACTAATCTGTTGCAACATATTGAGTAATCTGTTGCAATAGATTACTCATCTGTTGGATTTGTATTATAGTGCTGTAACATGAATTCGACATATGGGTCATCTATTGCAATATATTAGTCATATATTGCAACAGATTACTCACTTGTTGCAATAAATGACTCATATATTGGATTCATGTTGGAGGTTCTATCCACTGTAGCAGTAGCAAAAATACCAAATAAAAAATTCAACCAAAATCATAATTATACTTATAAAATCACCTATGAAGTAATGTCCAAGTGATATACGAACAAAATTTGACCTAAAAAAATTCTAAAAATTTCAACAAGGGCACAACAAATAAATGAAACACATGAAAGATTTCATGAAGCAGGTAAAGAAGACAAAAATAGTATATCATACATCAAATGCAAAAGGATCGAGGGGACAAACATTTGAGTTCTCCTAAAAATATTTAAGTTCCCTAGTATTTTAATTGGTTTCTAATGGATAACCCATCTATTATAACATATTTTCTATTTGTTTGATAATTTTCAACAGATGAATCATCTGTTGCAATATGTCAGTCATCTATTGATTCAAATTAAGCAATTATTAGTAATAACTAAATTGATTTAGCTAAAATTAAAGACAAGTCTTTAAGACAATGGGACAAACATTTGAGTTCTCCTAAAAATGTTTGAGTTCCCTAGTATTTTAATTATTTTCCAACAGATCACCTATTTGTTGCAACAAGTTAGTAATCTGTTGCAATAAATGCTTATAACAGGTTAGTCATTTGTTGATTCAAATTAAGCAATTATTAATAATAATTAAATTGATTTAACTAAATTGAAGACGACCTTAGACAAGGGGGAAAATATTTGAGTTCTCCTAAAAAAAATTTGAGCTTTAGTATTTTAAATTGTTTTTCAACACATATTTTGTCTATTTAGTAATTTCCAACAGATGAGTCATATTTTGCAACAACTTAGTCATTTGTTGCAACAGAGCCTATATCTGTTTGATAATTTTTAATAAATGAATTAGTTGTTGCAACAAGTGAGTCATTTGTTGCAACAAATGTCTATATCTATTTGGTCACTTTCAACAGATGTTTTTATTTGTTTGGTCATTTCCAACAGATTACTCATATGTTGTAACATGTTAGTCATCTATTGATTCACATTAAGTCATTATTAGTAATAACTAAATTCATTACTAAAATAAAATATGAAATAATAAGATCAATTATAGTTTCAATTAATCTCATGGTAATTACACGGTCAACTAAGTATGTTCGTCCTGAGTAGAGTGATCAATTGACTAATTTTATTTGAAATGATTCAAACTAAGTCATCATTAGAAATAACTATATTGATTTAACTAAAACTAAAGATGAATTAGTAAGTTCAATTACGATTTCAATTAATTTCATAGTAATTACATGATCAATTAAGTGTTTCGTACTAAGTAGAATGATTAATTGACAAATTTTATGCAAAATAATTCAAATGAAAACATTATTAGAAATAACTACATTGATTTAACTAAAATTAAAGATGAATTAGTAAGTTCAATTATGATTTCAATTAATCTCAATAATTAAATGATCAATTAAGTGTTTCTCCTTAGTAGAATAATTAATTGACCAATTTTATTTTAAACGATTCAAATTAAGCCATTATTAGTAATAACTATGTTGATTTAACTAAAATTAAACATGAATTAATGAGTTCACTTATAATTTCAATTAATCTCATCGTAATTACATGATTACCTAAGTGTATTCATCCCGAGTAGAGTGATCAATCGACCAATTTTATTTGAAATAATTCAAATTAAGATATTATAAGTAATAACTAAATTGATTTAACTAAAATTAAAGATAAGCGTACAATTTCAATTAATCTCATAGTAATTAAATTATCAACTAAGTGTATTCCTCATGATTAGAGTGATCAATTGACCAATTTTATTTGAAATGAATCAAATTAAGCCACTAAAGATGAATTGATAATTTCACTTACAATTTCAATTAATCTCATTGTAATTACATGATCAACTATGTGTATTCGTCTCGAGGAGAGTGATCAATCAACCTATTTTATTTCAAATGATTCAAATTAAGTCATTATTAGTAATAAATAAATTGATTTTGACTAAATTAAAGATGAATTGATAAGTCCACTTACAATTTCAATTAATGTATTCGTCCTTAATAGAATGATCAATTGATAAATTTTATTTAAAATGATTCAAATTAAATAATTATTAGTAATAACTAAATTGATTTAACTAAAATTAAAGACAAGACCTTAGACAAGGGGACAAACATTAGAGTTCTCTTAAAAATATCTGAGCTTTACTATTTTAAATTATTTTCCAACATATATCCTATATGTTTGATAATTTTCAACAGATGAGTCATCTATTGCAACAACTTAGTCATCTATTGCAACAAATGTCTATATTTGTTTGATAATTTTCAATAGATGAGTCATTTATTGCAACAAGTTAGTCATTTCTTGCAACATATGTCTATATTTGTTTGGTCATTTCCAACGGATGTCTTTATCTATTTGGTCATTTCCAACAAATATCTTAATTTGTTTAGTCATTTTCAACAGATTACTCATCTTTTGCAACATGTTAGTCATCTATTGATTCATATTAAGACATTATATTAGTAATAACTAAATTTATTTAACTAGAATTAAACATGAATTAATAAGTTCAATTACAGTTTCAATTAATCTCATGGTAATTACACTATCAACTAAGTGTGTTCGTCTTGAGTAGAGTGATCAATTGACCAATTTTATTTGAAATGATCAAAACCAAACCATAATTATAAATAACTATATTGATTTAACTAAAATTAAAGATGAATTAGTAAGTTGACTTACAATTTCAATTAATTTTATAGTAATTACATGATCAACCAAGTGTTTCGTCTTAAGTAGAATGATCAATTGACCAATTTTATTTGAAATAATTAAAATCAAGCAATTATTAGTAATAATTAAATTAATTTAACTAAAATTAAATATGAATTGATAATTTTAATTGCGATTTTAATTAATCTCATAGTTAGTAATTACATGATCATCTAAGTCTATTCGTCTTGAGTAAAGTGTTAATTGACCAATTTTATTTGAAATGATTCAAATTAAGATATTATTAGTAATAAGAACATTGATATAACTAAAATTAAATATGAATTGATAAGTTCAATTACGATTTCAATTATTCTCATATTAATTATACGATCATCTTAATGTGTTCGTTTTGAGTAGAGTGATCAGTTGACAAATTTTATATGAAATGATTCAAATTAAGCCATTATTAGTAATAGCCAAATTGATTTAATAATTACAATTTCAATTAATCTCATAGTAATTACATGATCATTTAAGTTTATAACCTATTGCAACAGATTTAATCTGTTGCAACAGACAAGTCATTTTTTGAAAATTATCAAATAGATATACACATATGTTGCAATAGATTAGTCATCTGTTGTAACAAATGTCTTTATCTGTTGGTCATTTACAACAGATGACCAATCTATTGCAACATATGACTTTATCTGTTTGTTATTTCCAATAGATTACTAATCTGTTGCAACAGATATCTTTATCTGTTTGGTCATTTTCAATAGATTACTGATCTTTTGTAATATCTTAGTCATCTATTGATTC
>NW_025880543.1:0-1056 GCF_002878395.1 Capsicum annuum
TTACATTTTTTTTATTTTTGTTTTGTTATTGTTTGATTATTTTGCGTGCTTTTGTGTGGTTTATGCATTTGTAACGTCAATTTAACCGATACGCTCTGCCAAGCGACCGTGGTTGAACCACGGGATCGAGGGGTTCCTAACACCTTCCCCTCGGTCAACAGAATTCCTTAGCTGAATCTCAGTTCGCAAACCAGTTTAAGAGTTAAATGGTTTTCGAAAAGGATTTTTCAAAAGTGACTGGGCACATCGGATTATGCCAAGTGGCGACTCTGAATAAAAAATGCAAATAATCCTTTTTCGAAATAAATTTTTATTTCTTGTCAGTTAAATATTAAAGCCCTTTCGAACTTTAAAATATACATTTTTTGGAGTACGTAAAAAAGGGATGTGACATTATTAGGATGTGAATCTCATGCAAAAATTGATTGAACTTCTGACAGTAATGTACTAATACTTAAACTTTAGTAGGCTGAACTCCTGACACCGTATATCTAAAATTATTTTAAAATGGATAGAAGTACAAAAAATTATAGTAAAAGAAGGATTTTCTCTTAAAAAAAAAAATTAATTGGGGCAAGAGAATGAAAATTGTCGAAGGAATTACAAGTAGGGAATCAAATGTTCGCCAATAAAAAAAATTTAGGTAGCCAACAAGCTGATGTACTAAAATCCACATGGAAACATAGGATAGGACTTAAACAAAAGCACTAAAATTTCAGTTAGATGAGGTGGGGATGGGGGAGAAAATGGTTCAGCTCCCACATTATATACTTCCTATAAATAGCAAAAATAGAATTTTCATTTAATCACCTGCTTTTTCCTCTTTGAAAAATATTAAAAATAAATATTATTTTTGAAAAAATATATCCCTAACTGTATAGTACTTCTTCATAAATATTTTTTTTGTCATTTTATTTTATTTTACTTTTGAATCTTAACAAAACATTTATGTATGATTGCCTTAATTATCATTTATCTTTTATACTATTAGCGTATAGAAGGTAAACCTCATTTTTGCAAATGAGGTTTACCTTCTATACGCTAATAGTATAAAAG
>NW_025880544.1:0-1464 GCF_002878395.1 Capsicum annuum
TCACAGTTGGCTCATGAAAAGGACACCATTTTGCATGCTTCTGATTTTGGATCCATTTCTGTTGTTAAAACATTATCCCCGGGTGCAGATGGTTCATTAGTCTTGGCACACGGTGCTAAATCAAGCCGAATTTCCGGCTGCTAACTTACCAACTATTATGGCTTCAGAATCATCAAGTTTGTCTAGTAAGGTTTCTTCTCCGATGATTGAAACAGTCAAAATAAAGAATTCTTCAGAACCTGCTTCGCCAGCTGTTGCTAATTTGGAGAAAATTGGAATAGCAGTAACCTTGGGAAATTCTGTCGCACCACCGGTATATGTTTTCAAATTTATATGTTATAAATTGGCCTCAGGTTTATGTTGCTTCTTATTTGGAATTCAATTTTTCTTTAGTTCTGAGACTACTACAACTCAAGATGCAGTAGTGTATGGTGATGGATTTTCTTCGGAGAATAGAGAGGTATTTTGTCCTTTTGAAATACTTATGCGATTAGTTAATTACTGTTGGTTACTGGTTAAAACACCAAGAAAGATTTTTGTAGCTGTTATGCTGGATTTTGATCCAATAATTTTGTAGTGCAGTTGTTAGTCAACTGCTAACAGGTGAAGAATATGCTCCCAATTCCAATGAGGTTTGCTTTTTTCCTTTGTGATTGATGTTGTGCCTAAAATGCAGAATGTCAAGAAAGATGCTGCAATAACTGAAATCGGAGGTGCTACTCCATCAGATGAGAAAACAGTTAAGCTGGGACCATTAGTTTATGAGAACCAAGAGGTATAGTGGATTATTGCTTTTTGTCCCATTTAATGTATGTTCTAGAAATTTCTCTTATTTCTATTTTATGTATCTGATTTTATTTAGAAGGCAAAGAGTGCATTCAAAACTCTTTTGAAATCTACAAATATTGGGTCTGATTGCACGTGGGATCAGGTTTATTACTTGACTGTTTTGTGCATACCAAACAATTGAGGGAGATCATTTGACATGAATTGTATTTGTCAGGCCATGGGAGCAGTAATTAATGACCGGAGATATGGTGCTCTAAAATCCCTTTGTGAGCGGAAGCAAGCTTTTAATGAGGTATTTCTCCAAGTCGGCATTGGAATAGGTTAATTGCTGCTTCAATGTTTCAGTATACCGTATTGCAAAAAGATAGATTGTGTTTGATATCCAATTGTTTCATGTTTGGTTGACTTAAATATTTTGGAAAATGTTTTCCAAATCAACTTATTTTCCTTAAATTTAAGGAAAATGAATTCCCTTCAAAAAGTAGGAAAAACATTTTCCAAAACTCTCTTTCAATCTCACTCTTAAGTTGAAATGCTTATACAAATCTCAAATGTATTTTCTGAAAAATATTTTTTTATTCACCAACCAAACACTAGAAAACATTTTCTGAAAAATGTTTTCCTTTCATCAACCAAACATGAAACAATTGGATATCAAACACAATCTATCTTTTT
>NW_025880544.1:1564-3164 GCF_002878395.1 Capsicum annuum
AATCTCACTCTTAAGTTGAAATGCTTATACAAATCTCAAATGTATTTTCTGAAAAATATTTTTTTATTCACCAACCAAACACTAGAAAACATTTTCTGAAAAATGTTTTCCTTTCATCAACCAAACATAAGAAAACAAGTAAGAAACCAACTTGTTTTCTAGGAAAACATTTTTCTTCATACCAAACACACCAAGGTCTATAGTGATCATTTTGCAGTTGTATGTCTCTTCCAGTATCTGAGACAAAAGAAAAAACTGAAAGCTAAAGAGAATCGTGTTAAACAGAAAAAGGCTCGGGAAGATTTCAGGATAATGTTAGAAGTAAGTGAAATTTTCTTTTGTGGGTGTCTTCCATTTGATATATCATGATATTCATATTACCAGTTTCAAAAATAAAAATATATTATCATAATATTCATGATGTGTTAGAGACTGGTATTTGACTTGTTCAAAAGAATAAGTGGTATTTTTCACAACAATGTACGTCGTTCTCAATCTTACAGGATTGCAAGGAGCTGTCACCATCGTCAAGATGGAGGTTTGTCTTTCACTTGTAATGTTAAGTTGTCTGTTGCTTATTTTCTAATCTTGGTCATTGTTTGTATGTTTTTTGGTACCTTGAAGTTGATCCATTACTTAGGTAAGTTCCATTTGATCCACTAACTATTTGCTATTGATTATTCAGTAAGGCAATCTCCATATTCGAACATGATGAACGTTTTAAAGCTGTTGAGCGAGCTAAAGACCGTGACGACCTTTTTGAAGATTATGTGGAGGAACTTGATAGAAAGGTGAATCTCCTTTTCCAGAACTTTCTTGTAAGCTTCTATATGTTAAAAACTAAGTGTACGGACTGTAGTTTCCTTATATGGTCTTTGGCTCCTCACAAATTAAGTTAGCCTTTCATTTGAGATAGAAACAAGGTCCAATTTCTTAAACATGGTATTAGAGGCAGATCTATCTTGATGTTAGACTAGTAGATGTTAGCCAACCTAGGTTAACTGATGCTACAAATGTCTAGTCTTGGTGTGCGATTAATGTATGAGAATCCCACACTAGTAAGGTGTATGTGCTGTAATTTCCTTGTATGATCTTGGACAATCTTCACCACCTGACCTAGTTTTCGAAGTTGAGCTAGGCGCTGGTCCACTTGATTAACAACAATCATTCCATTCCTTTCCTTTGCAGGATGTCTTTTAGTTTTTTCCCTTTTTTTGTTTTGCTTAAAGAGTAGAAAGAAGGAATGTTGTAGATATTCAACTTAAAATCTTGTGTTCTTTGAATACATTTTTAATGGCTTCTCAAGGGTACAACATTTAAATTTGTTCACCATTGAATTCCAATTTAAACAGACTTCCATGTATTGTTTGTAATTTTTCTTGAAACTTGAAACTATGATATGCTTCTTCCTCTCCCCCCTCCGTCGTAAAATAGAAAAAGTTTTTCAATACTTTCATGCAAGTGTAGTTAAAGTCTCTTTGTAAATATTGTTTTCTTTATAGAGAAATTTTATTTTTTTTACTTTGTGGAGTACTTAGAATTTTTAAAATCCTGTGACTTTATTAAGGTATTTGTTCTAGTGGAATTAGCATCAGTTCCT
>NW_025880545.1:0-5703 GCF_002878395.1 Capsicum annuum
ATGTTAACTTGCAAATCCTACTTATGAACAAGATGTATGATAACCATGCAATCCACATAAACTTCCATGCTATTGGTATGTGTTACCAATATGATTATGCAATGAACATGATATTAAGATTGTGCAAGTACTTCCATGTAATATGAAATCCTTTCCATGCAATACATTGTTGATAACCATACTTAGTATGAGATCCCTACTTATGATATTATAAATTGTGGACCCCTCTTATAATCAAGTCAGTCATGTGTGTCAGTTTTCTTTCACCGAGTCCTGGGGGTACTTGTACCCAAAAACTATAGCTGTGTGCCTAGATCCATGTCATGTTTCACAATATCCAAACTCAAGCTATAATTCCATAGACTTCAGTCAGTCAAGTTACTCAGGAAAACCTCATGATCTTAGTCAGTTGTCTGATATTAGTAATATTCTGCCAGTCAACGAAATTCAGTAAGATTAAGTCATGCATAGTTAGTTATTCATGTCCAATCCCTCCAGATGGGAGTAGAGGTTAGCACCGAGTGAGCCCAAGGATGAGAACTCACCCGCCAGTTCAGAGTGTGATTCTTAGTAGTCATCCTTGTGTTCTAGAACTACGTAGCCAGTGTAGGTTAAGGCATCTTAACCTATCACATTAGGGTTGATGAGGTGGATTAAACTATCAGTTTAGGGTTCCCACCATTCTCATTAAGTACCCGCCAGATAAGGGTCATTCACAGGATGTCCTTACCCGTGGCACGGTATTGAATCCCTTCCAGTCAGGGCAGAAATTGGACCCCAGCTTAGCCATAATGGCATACATGGGGTATGTCGGTTAAACATTACTTCCCACAGTTTTAGTATCAGTCTCAGTAAAAGAACTCAGGGCGTTCTTCAGATTTTAGAATATACAGGACTGTCAGATACAGTCGTTTATGTTATTAGTTTTAGTATCAGTCATGATTGTTATCAGTAAACTATGTATTAGCTTACAGGTCATGCTATCATGTATTCACGGTCCCAGTTTCTATATATGTGTGTTTGCACTCCCACATTCATATTAGTCAGTCAGTGTCGTTCATGCATGAAACCCTTTATGTTTAGCCTACCTTCCTCGTATACTTAGTACTCCGGTTGTACTGATGCATTTGCGCTATGGTGCTTTCTTTTTATGTTACATCATAGGTTCTAAGACACGAGCTCCTACCCAGCAGTAGCGGTAGCATTCCAATCACGGAGATACAGTGAGTCCTCATTGATTCGAGGACAATATGATTTGATTTATTTATTTATTTATTCAGTTAAGTTTTATGGAGTTAGTTGGAGACATGTTCTTTCAACTCCTTATTCAGATAGTTTAGAGGCTTTCAGATTTATGTTCAGATTTACGTTCAGATTGAGTTGTTTTGGGTATTTTCGCCCACATGATTGTATTCAGTTGAACTTTATGGCCTTACAGTTCTATGTATTCCGCATTATTATATTATGATTTACAGTATACATGTATAGATATCAGTCATGGGTTAGCTTGTGGTCCTTCAGGGTCATAAGCACCGTGTAGCATTCCGGTTCAGCTAATCAGGGTGTTACAAACTTGGTATCAGAGCCTAAGATTCAATAAAGTCCTAGGAAGTCTGAAAGCCACATCTAGTAGAGTCTTATACATGGGTGTGTTGCGTGCCACATTTATGTGCGGGTGGCTATAAGATGTTTTAGGAACAATCCCCTTTCTTCATTATTCATGTCATGCTAGTGAGCATAATCACAAGTTAAACTCTCAGTCTAATCCATTCTTCTCTTATTCCAGACCATGGCCCCAAAGAGAATAAACCAGCCAGCTCCTCAGCCCAAAGATCCTTTGGGCGAACATGTTTCCCATGCAGAGTTTAGAGCTGTATTTACCACACTTGCTCAGTCCATGGCTGCACAGACTGAATGGCCACCAGTTATTTCGACCAATCCATTAGCCAATCCCAAAGCACCTAGGGTTCGGTACTTCTCCCGGATGAAACCTCCATCTTTCCATGGTTCTAAGTCTGATGAGGACCCTCAGGAGTTCATTGACCAAGTACAGAAGGTCATTGAAATCATTGGTGTTACTTCTATTGAGAGTGCTGAGTTAGCCACCTACCAGTTACAGGATGTTGCTCATGATTGGTACAAATAGTGGAAGTCTGAGAGGTTAGATGATACAGGCCCTATCGAGTGGAAGGAATTTGTCATAGCCTTCTTAGTTTTTTTACTTTCACCAAGAGCTAAGGAAAGCCAAAGTTCTTGAGTTCATCAACCTCAGGAAAGGGAATATGATGGTTAGGGAGTGTTTTCTCTGATTTACTCAGCTAGCCAGGTATGCTCCTCATGTAGTTGCAGATAATAGAGCTAAGATAAGAAAGTTTGTGTCAGGGATCAACGATAGCGTGGTAAATGAGTATAGGTCTATGATGCTGATTGGTAATATTACCTTAGCTAGACTCATGACCTATGCCCAGCAAGTAGAAGAGCAAAAGTTTAAGACTAGGGAGAGGCAGAACAAAAGAGCAAGGTCAGGTAATTTCAACTTTGCTCACCCCAAGTCAGATGGAGGAAACCGTTCACAATTTTGCTCTAATTCAGCCATTCCAACTTCTTCCTTTGCCAATGCTCCAGTGCCAAAGTTCAGAGACGGCAATAGAGATAAAACGCCAGGCTCTAAATCTCAGGGTAGTGTTAGCAGTACCCGAACGAATCCCCTTTGTCAGACTTGTGGTAAGAACTACAAGGGAATTTGCTGAGCCGGTAGTGATGTCTATTTTGGTTGTGGTAAGCCAGGCCACAGGATTAGGGAGTGTCTGCAGTCAAGTCTTCAGGGTCAACAAAATCATTCTACAGCTCAGTCCAGTCGCCCAAACCAGTAGGGTGCCATTTCCAGTGCTTCCGGTGGGCAACGCTCAAACATACTCTATGCTCTTCAGTCTCGGCAGGATCAGGAAAATTCTCCTGATGTCGTTACTAGTATGTTACAGATTTTCCATGTTTATGTTTATGCTTTGCTAGACCCAGGTGCATCTTTGTCTTTTGTTACTCCATACATAGCAGGCAATTTTGGAATTAGTTCCGAAGTCCTAGCAGAGCCTTTCTCAGTCTCTACCCTAGTGGGTAAAACCATCAAAGCTCGGCGGGTATACAGGAACTTTCCGGTTATGATATCTCTGAAATCTATATCAGCAGATTTATTGGAGTTAGAGATGACTGATTTTGATGTCATTCTCGGCATGGACTGGCTTTATTCCTGTTATGCCACAGTCGACTGCAGAAATAGGATAGTTTAATTTCAGTTCCCGAATGAGCTCATCCTAGAGTGGAAGGGTAGTATTTCAGCGTTCAGGGGTCAACTTGTTTCCTACCCCCGGGTAAGAAAAATGATTTCTAAGAGGTGTGTGTATCATCTCGTGCATGTTAAAGATTCCAGTTCTGAATATCTCAGCCTTGAAATAGTCCCTGTTGTTAATGAATACTCAGATATCTTTCCCGAAGATCTTCCAGGCATTCCTCCCTAAAGGGAAATAGACTTTGGCATAGACCTTCTTCCAGATACTCAAACTATTTTTATTCTGCCATACAGAATGGAACCAGCAAAACTCAAGGAACTAAAAGATCAGTTGAAGGATCTCTTAGATAAGGTATTCATCAGACCTAGCATTTCCCCATGGGGTGTGCCAGAATTATTCATGCGCAAGAAAGACGGTTCTCTTAGGATGTGTATTGATTATCATCAACTCAACAAGGTCATGTTCAAGAACAGATATCCTCTTCCCAGGATTGATGATCTATTCGACCAACTTCAGGGTGCCAGTTACTTCTCCAAGATAGACCTCAGATCAGGCTATCATCAGCTCAGAGTTAGAGAATGTGATATTTTGAAGATAGCTTTTCGTACTCGGTATGGTCACTTTGAATTTTTAGTCATGTCATTTGGTCTTACCAATGCCCTATCAACTTTTATGGATTTGATGAACCGTGTGTTCAAGCAGTATTTGGATATATTTGTCATAGTCTTCATAGATGATATTCTAGTCTATTCTTGTACAGAGTGTGATCATGCAGACCATCTCAGGATTGTTCTTCAGACTCTCAGGGATCACCAATTATTTTCTAAGTTCAACAAGTGTGAATTTTTTCTAAGATCAGTAGCATTCCTTGGCCATATTGTTTTCGGGATGGAATTAGAGTAGATCTTCAGAAAATCGAGGCAGTAAGAAACTGGCCCAGACTCGTATCTCCATCAGATATTAGGAGTTTCTTGGGTTTGGCTGGCTATTACAGATGGTTTGTCGAGGGATTTTCTTCTATTACATCTCCCATGTCCAGATTGACTCAGAAGAAGATTAAGTTTCAGTGGTCAGATTCATGTGAGAAGAGCTTTCAAGAGTTGAAGACTCGACTCACCTCCGCTCTAGTTCCAGCTATTCCAGATGGTTCAGAGAGTTTTTTAGTCTATTATGATGCATCCAGAGTGAGTTTAGGTTATGTCCTCATGAAGTATGGTAAGGTCATAGCCTACGCCTCCAGATAGTTAAAGCCACATGAGAAGAATTATCCTACTCATGATCTTGAGTTAGTAGCGGTAGTTTTTGCCTTGAAGATTTGGAAGCATTATCTCTATAGAGTTCATGAAGATGTCTTCACAGACCATAAAATCCTCCAGTATGTCTTTTCCCAGAAAGATCTCAATCTTTGCCAGAGAAGGTGGTTAGAGCTCTTGAAGGATTACGACATGAGTATTCTTTATCATCCGGGCAAGGCCAATATTTTGGTCGACGCTCTCAGTCGACTCTCCATGGGTAGTATTTCTCATGTTATGGATAGTAAGAAAAAGATAGCTCAGGAGATCCATCAGCTTGCTAGACTAGGCGTTTGCTTAGTCGATTCTTCAAAGGGTGGTGTATGTGTTCATAGTAGTTTAGAGTCATCTCTAGTTTCCAAGGTGAAAGAGAAATAAGACAGGGATCCTAGCCTTGTTATGCTCAAAGAGTCAGTTTAGAATCAGAAATTTGAGGTTTGTCCCCAGGGGGAGATGGTGTTCTTCATTGTCAGGGTCGTTTATGTGTTCCAGGTGTAGATGAATTGAGGTAGAGAATACTTGCAGAAGCGCATGGTGCACGATATTCTATTCATCCAGGGGCCACTAAGATGTACCGCGACATGCGGGAGATCTATTGGTGGAGTGGGATGAAAAGAGATGTTGCAGAGTTTGTGGATAAGTACTCTATATGTCAGCAGGTTAAGATAGAGCATCGGAAACCTAGTGGTTCCATGCAAGAGTTCACCATTCCTACTTGGAAGTGGGAAGAATTTAACATATACTTCGTGATGGGTTTGCCTAGAACTCGTCATCAGCATGATTCAGTCTGGGTCATTATAGATAGAATGACCAAGTTAGCTCATTTCCTTCCTGTTTGTACTTCTTATTTTGCGGAGGATTATGCCAAACTCTATATCAGGGAGTTGGTCATATTACACAGTGTTCCACTATCTATCATCTCAGACAGAGGTACCCAGTTCACTTTTCACTTTTGGAAAGCGTTCCAAAAGGGCCTCGGTACCCAAGTCCATCTCAGTACAATATTTCATCCTCAAACAGATGGTCAAGTAGAGAGGACCATTTAGACTCTTGAAGATATGGTAAGGGCGGGTACAATTGACTTCAAGGGAAGTTGGGACGACCATTTGCCTTTGATTGAGTTT
>NW_025880546.1:0-7625 GCF_002878395.1 Capsicum annuum
GGCGATCTTGGTGGAGAAGATGAATAATGTTTCTCCCTTGGTGTTAGTTGCCTCTCTCCTCTAACAAAATAATATAGAATAATCAATAATGAATAAAAATTTAGCATCAAGCCTTTTAATAATCTTTTCTCTCATAATTGCCTTCTATGTCCCTGAACTAATTATAAATTACAAACTAGTCTTGCACATAGTTTCTAGGCGCCATATTTGGTCAAGACTGCTACTCTCTCTTGTGTCATATGCCATCCACATTCCATAGTCCCATTATGTCTTCATCTACTTCATTAATACCTAAAATCATGCTAATCAGATCAGTTAGCTCAATTACATAGAAGTAGAGTAAAAACATAAGAAACTAGGAACTTTGTTCTCTAAACTTAGCTAAAATATGAATAAGTTATGGTGCTTAGGCGTATAAATACTCCCAAGATCACTACCCCACACTTAAAGCTTTCTTCGTCCTCGAACAACATATCCGTTTATGCATACTAGACAAGACTTACCACCCACAGAGGAAGACAGGGTGCTCAAAGAGGCTCACATAACAATTATGAACAAGAAGTAGATTCAGGAATCATTACTAGTGACAACCTACCCTCAAGAATAGACTCATTAAGTTGGCAATTTCATGCATACCATTTAAGAAAAAAAATCATATAAATTACCTAACCTTCATCAACTATGTGAACTAACAACAAGAAAGTTACCCATAATCACTCACAATCATAAAATTTCTACCAAAATGGGTACAAGAATTAAGTTGCGCTCACTTTCACAAAGAATTCTCAAATTACAACTGATGACCATATGCTTGACCTTAGTGTAATACTCCACTAATAACAGAATGCTAAGATTAGGATCAAATAGGTCTTTTACGGGTTGTAATGCAGGCTAAAGGATAGGTAGGAACTATTTTTGCCAGAAATAGTGACTATCTTCCCTAAGCGCTTTAATATACTACATTATTCAATTAAGACCAATCTCTAACAAACAAATTCCATTTCATCTATCTTCACAGATTTGCTTTTCACCCCAACTCGTTAAGCTCAATTAATAACACTATTGTGGGAGTATGCAACCCTTTCAAATTTTTTTATTGTTTTTACACCGTTTTTCAAGTTTTGCACCCCTATAATAGCCACCCTCAACTTAAGCGATTTGCCTTAGTTAAGGTGCACAATGTCCAAGAAGGACTAGGGCCAAAACAGGTTCATTATAACATGTTCGGGATAAAATTTAGA
The DNA here is from genome assembly GCF_002878395.1 of Capsicum annuum. NCBI lineage: Eukaryota > Viridiplantae > Streptophyta > Magnoliopsida > Solanales > Solanaceae > Capsicum > Capsicum annuum. Next base: position 1,242 of record NW_025880546.1, read on the forward strand.
ACTTTTTAAACAATTTTTTCTACTCCCAACCACATTAATTTCATACGCCAATAACTAGTCTTTAGGGCATCAATTTAACCTTTTTCCTCTTATTGTCAAACTCCTAACTCAAATTGATTTTACTTTAAAGTGCTTAGGAGATTTTGGATCAAATTATGGTCTATTAAATAACAGATAAGGCTATATATGAGACTAACAAAAGAATAAGTTAAAGTCTCAACAATGCTAGCTAAAATAATGTAAAAACGTAGGTCAAAAGAAGGTATGAACAATGCTATCAAAGAAATGCCTAAATCATCTCCTAAACTCACAATCATTATTTTACTTTGAAAACACACTAGGAAAATTCTCGCATCAGTTACAATAAGGAACATACAACAGTCTTACACACTCATGCCATATGGTCAACTAAATTAGGAGCATTATAAATTCTCGACCCAATAATTATATGAATTCAAATAAAACCAGCAATCACAACAAGAGTCACAACTAGAGCCTAGGTGTTTCAAATGTAAAGATCAATAACATACTTATTTTATAATGTCATGTCATCCATAAGAAAAGTTACATGCAGTTAAATGACTTATTTTCTCCTAAGACGGTCGTCATCCATCCATCATTGAGAAAAGAACCTAATTATGACTAAATAGAATAAACATCTAACAAGAAAAAAATAAACAAAATATATAAATCAACTAGGTTGGGGTTGAATCCCACAGGGAATATGGTGCTAATTAAGGAGTGTGCAGATTAGTTGACTTTTAATCATTCGTTTTCCTAAAATAAATAGGGGATTTGATTTAGTTCACAAATTAATGGTTTAAGTTTAACAAGATAATATATGTAGTAGTATTCAAATTCAGATAAATAGCAAGCTAGGGTTATGTCCACTTTGTAGTTTTCAATACTTTCTGACTATGGACTTTATGAATTCATACATGCATCGTGCTTACTAAGAAACATATTTTATTTAATAACATAATTCTAGTGTTTCTCAACCATCAAGGACTAATTCATTTTAGTTCTCTGGAATCAAAAGCGTTTACCAAAAATAAAACGAAATCTCCAAGTAGTTAATACTACCAAGGCATTAACCTAAGAAATAGGGGTTGGGAATCCTATTTTCTTGTCAGTACTCTATTTTCCGAACATCAACATTTATTTCGAACAAGTTGCGTTTTAAGGCATATCCTCTATGTTTGCAACCACGAGAATTCAAGATAAGCGAAGAGACTATGATGTAAGCAAATCAATTCATAATGAATTCAAAACCCAAAGTGATAGATTGTATGCTACAAGACTTCCATAACCCTAACTAATAAACTTAGCCACTATGGGTAAATTGGAAATCACAATATAAATATTCATCTTACCATAAACTAGAAGATGATCTTGGGGGAGAAGATGAATAACGTTTTTCCCTTATTGTAAGCCGCCTCTCTCCTCTCTCAAAATTATACAGAATAATGAATAATGAATAAAAATTCAGCATTAAGCCTTTTAATAATCACTTCTCTCATAATTGCTTTCTAAGTCCCTGAACTAATTATAAATGGCAAACTAGTCTTGGACATAGTTTTTAGGCACCACATTTGATCCAGACTGCTACTCTCACTTGTGTCATATGCCATCCACATTCAATAGTCCCATTATCTCACCATCTATTTTATTACTACCTGAAATCATGCTAATCAGATCGATAAGCTCAATTACATAGAAGTAGAGTAAAAACATAAGAAACTAGGCACTTTGTTCTCTAAACTTAGCTAAAATATGGATAAGTTATGGTGCTTAGGCGTATAAATACACCCAAGATCACCATCCCACACTTAAAGCTTTTTTTATCCTCAAACAACATATCCATTTATGCATACTACACAAGCATTAGCACCCATAAAGGAAGACAAGATTCCCAAATAGGCTCACACAATAATAATAAACAAGAAGTAAATTCTAGAATTATTACTAGAGACAAACTACCCTCAAGAATAGACTCATTAAGTTGGCAATTTCATGCATACCATTTAAGCAAATAAATCATATAAATTACCCAACCTTCATCAACCATGTGCCCTCACAACAAAAATGTTACCAATAATCAATTACAATTATGCAATTTCTAACAAAATGGGTACAAGAATCAAGTTGCGCTCACTCTCACAAAAAATTCTCAAATTACAATTGATGACCATATGCTTGTCCTTAGTGTAATACTCCACTAATATCAGAATGCTAAGATTAGGATCAAATAGGTCTTTTACGGGTTATAATGCAGGCTAAAGGATGGGTAGGAACTATTTTGGCCAGAAATAGTGACTATCTTACCTAAGCGCTTTAATACACTACATTATGCAATTAAGACCAATCTCTAATAACCAATTTCCTCTTCTGCTATCTTCACAGATCTGCTTTCATCCCAACTCGTTATGCTCAATTAATAACACTATGGTGGGAATATGCAACCCTTTTATTTTTTTTGTTTTTACACCCTTTTCACGTTACGCACCTCTAAAATAGCCACCCTCAACTTAAGCGATTTGCCTTAGTTAAGGTGCACAACATCCAAGAAGGACCAAGGCCAAAACAGGTTCATTGTAATATGTACGGGATAAAATTTAGAACTTTATTAACAATTTTCGCTACTCCCAACCGCAACAATTTCACACGCCAGTAACTAGACTTTGGGGCATCAATTTCACCTTTTTCCTCTTATTGTCAAACTCCTAACTCCAATTGATTTTACATTAAGCACTTAGGAGCTTTTGGATCAAAATACAGTCTATTAAAGAACGGATAAGGCTGTATATGAGCCTAACAAAAGAACAAGATAAAGGCTCAACAGGGCTAGCTAAGATAATATACAAAGGTAGGTCAAAAGAAGGTATGAACAATGGTCATCAAAGAAATGCCTAAATCATCTCCTACACTAATAATTTTTATTTTGCTTTACACACACACCAGCCAAGTTCTAGCATCAGTTGCAATAAGGAATATACAATAATCCTAGACACTCATGTCATATGGTCAGAACAATTAAGAGAATTATAGATTCTCGACCCAACAATTACATGAATTCAAATAAAATCAACAATCAGAACAAGAGTCACAACTAGAGACTAGGTATTTCAAACATAATGTTCCATCACATACTTACGTTATAATGTTATGTGATCTATAAGAACTGTTATATGCAAGTAAATGACTAATTTTCTCATAAGACGGTAGTCATCCATCCATCATCGAGAAAAACACCTAATTATGACTAAATAGAATAAACATCCAATAAGAAACAAAATAAGCAAAATATATAACCCATCTAGGTTGGGGTCAAATCCCACAGGAAATAAGGTGCTAATTAAGTTGTGTGCAGAGTAGTTGACTTTTAATCGTTCATTTCCATAAAATAAATAGGGGGATTTGATTCAGTTCACAAATTAATGGTTTCAGTTTAATAAGATAAAATATGTGAAGCAGTATTGAAATTCATAGAAATTGCTAGCTAGCATTATGTCTACCTTGTAGTTTTCAATACTTTCTAACTATGGGCTTTATGAATTAATACATGCATCGTGTTTACAGAGAAATGTATTGTATTTAATAACATAATCCTAGTGTTTCTCAACCATCTAGGACTAATTCACTTTAGTTCTCTCGAATCAAAAAAATTCACCAAAAACAATACGAAATCTTTAAGTAGTTAATCCTGCTAAGGCATTAACATAAGAAATAGGGATTGGGAATCCTATTTTCTTGTCACTACTCTCTTTTCCGAACATCAACCTTTCTTTCCAACAGATTGCATTTTAAGGCATATCCTCTATGTTTGAAACCACGAGAATTCAAGATAAGAGAAGAGACTATGATATAAACAAATCAATTCATATGAAGTCAATACCCAAAGTGATAAATTTTATGCTACAAGGATTCCATAACCCTAAACTAGAAGATGATCTTGGGGGAGAAGATGAATAACGTTTCTCCCTCAGTGTAAGCCGTATCTCTCCTCTCTCAAAATAATACAAAATAATCAATAATGAATAAAATTTCAGCATTAAGCCTTTTAATAATCTTTTGTCTCATAATTTCCTTCTAAGTCCCTGAACTAATTATAAATTACAAACTAGTCTTGGACAAACTTTCTAGGCGCCATATTTGGTCAAGACTGCTACTCTCTCTTGTGTCATATGCCATCCACATTCCATAGTCCCATTATGTCTTCATCTACTTCATTAATACCTAAAATCATGCTAATCAGATCAGTTAGCTCAATTACATAGAAGTAGAGTAAAAACATAAGAAACTAGGAACTTTGTTCTCTAAACTTAGCTAAAATATGGATAAGTTATGGTGCTTAGGCGTATAAATACACCCAAGATCACCACCCCACACTTAAAGTTTTGTTCATCCTCGAACAACATATCCATTTATGCAACTACACAAGCCTTAGAACCCATAGAGGAAAACAAGATGCTCAAATAGGCTCACACAACAATTATGAACAAGAAGTAGATTCAGGAATCATTACTAGAGATAACCTACCCTCAAGAATAGACTCATTAAGTTGTTAATCTCATGCATACTCTTTAAACAAAGAAATCATATAAATTACCCAACCTTCATCTATCATGTGCCCTCACAACAAGAAAGTTACCGATAATCACTCAAAATCATGGAATTTCTAACAAAATAGGTACAAAAATCAAGATGCGCTCACTCTCACAAAAGAATTCTCAAATTACAACTGATGATCATATGATTTCCATTAGTGTAATACTCCACTAAAATTAAAATACTAATATTAGGATCAGATAGGTATTTTACGGGTGGTAATGTAGGCTAAAGGATGGATAGGAACTATTTTGTCCAGAAATTGTGACTATCTTCCCTAAGAACTTTAATACACTATATTATGCAATTAAGACCAATCTCTAACAACCAATTTCCACATCTGCTATCTTCACAAATTTGCTTTTCACCCCAACTCGTTAAGCTCAATTAATAACACTATGGTGGGAGTATGCAACTCTTTCAATTTTTTTTGTTTTTACACCTATTTCACGTTACCACCCCTATAATAGCCACCCCCAACTTACGCAATTTTCCTTAGTTGAAGTGCGTAATATCAAAGAAGGATAAGGGCCAAAACAGGTTCATTGTAACATGTCTAGGATAAAATAAAGAACTTTGTTAACAATTTTTGCTACTCCCTACCACATTAATTTCACACACCAATAACTAGACTTTGGGACATTAATTTCACCTTTTTCTTCTTATTGTCAAACTCCTAACTCAAATTGATTTTACATTAAAGCGCTTAGGAGCTTTTGGATCAAATTACGGTCTATTAAAAAATGGATAAGGCTATGAGGCTTACAAAAGAACAAGCTAATGGGGATAGCCAACATAAAGTACAAAGGCAGGTCAAAAGAAGGTATGAAAAATGGCTATCAAAGAAATGCCTAAATTATCTCCTAAACTTACAAGCATTATTTCGCTTTGTACACACCAGGCAATTTCTAGCATCAGTTGCAATAAGGAATATACAATAGTCTTACACACTCATGGAACATGGTCAACTCAATTAGGAGCATTATATATTCTCGACTCAATAATTAAATGAATTCAAGCAAAACCAACAATCACAACAAGAGTCATAACTAGAGCCTAGGTGTTTCAAACGTAATGATCTATCACATATTTTTGTTATAATGTCATGTGATCCAAAAGAATAGTTACATGCAATTAAATGACTAATTTTCTCTTAAGACGGTCGCCATCCATCCATCAACGAGAAAAACACGTAATTAAGACTAAATAGAATAAACATCTAACAAGAAACAAAATAAACAAAATATATAACCCAACTAGGTTAGGGTTGAATCCCACAGGAAATATGGTGCTAATTAAGTATTGTGCAGATTAGTTGAATTTTAATCAGTCATTTCCATGAAATAAATAGGGGGATTTGATTCAGTTCATAAATTTATGGTTTTAGTTTAACAAGATGAAATATGTGTAGTAGTATTTGAATTCGGAGAAATAGCAAGCTAGGGTTATGTCCACCTTAAAGTTTTCAATGCTTTCTAACTATGGGATTTATGAATTCATACATGCATCATGCTTACAGAGAAATGTATTGTATTTAATAACATTATCCTAGTGTTTCTCAACCATCAAGGACAAATTCACTTTAGTTCTCTCAAATAAAAAGCATTTACCAACAAAATACGAAATCTCTATGTAGTTAATCCTGCTAAGACATTAACATAAGAAATAGGGGTTGGGAATCCTATTTTCTTGTGACTACTCGCTTTTTCGAACATCAACCTTTCTTTCTAACAAGTTGCATTTTAAGACATATCCTCTATGTTTGCAACCACGAGA
>NW_025880546.1:10625-24849 GCF_002878395.1 Capsicum annuum
AAACAGTGCCATTTTTTATAACGCTCAACTTACACCTCAATTTAGTGTAAGACGGTCGTCGTCAATATATTTACCCAACTTTGGAGTCGGGGTCGAATCCACAGGGAAGAATGTGAGTAGCGATTAAGCTAATTTGAAACTATAACTATAAGTTCAATTCAAATAAATGGTACAAAAATATAAAAGTAAGATGGAAGTTTTTATGAGTCAAAAAAAAGTTAACAACTTAACTTGCTTCAGAACTCAAAACTAAGATTTCAATTGTTCAATTCAATGATAGAGAGAAACTAGGGTCATGATCACTATGACTATTAATCTTAATTGAATAATAACTGTTCAAGATTCTCATGGTACATGGGAACAACAGATTATCCCTGCCGATGATTCTATCTGAATTATCTCTTGACTTCTCCAGACAATTTACTATCTAATTCTTTTGAACTTAGATAACTTATCTATTTCTAACCAAATATTATCTCAGCTAGATTAATCCAGTTACGACATCAATCATTAAATAGAAGGTTGGTAGCTTCTTAGTCCTTGTTGATAATTCATTTTCTCTAGTTTATTTCTCCATTCAAGCAAACAAACCTAAGGCATAACCTATTATTTGCAACAAATAGATTAAAGTTAAAAATAATAGAATTTTAAGACGTTCCCACAATCACTGAAACCCTAACCAACTACTAAATCAATAAAATAAAATAGTCATAGATCCCACAACCCTAGTTGTGGATTTTAGTGGCTCATGAGATAGAAAGAGATAACAACGATTGAATTCATAATTTAAAGAAATTAAACTTACAAAAGATGAAATCCAAATTTGATTATCCTCCAAGTACAATAAGAATTTCCCACAACTCAATCAAAGGATTGAAAAGTAAATTCTAAGTTAAGAGGGTCAAAAACTACAGAGAAAAAGTGACCAAGTACGTGAAGTTTAAGGTCTGCCCCCTAAGAGAATTAAAGACCACATTTTATAAGTTCCTGGATGTAATAAAACCTAAAAACTATTCATTAAATATAAAGAGATATATATTGAAGTAAATCTTAATTTTCAGCTTTTCTTGGAATAGACAACACCATTTCTAATGGCTTGTCAGACACCTGATGGCTTTTGCAGAATGTCATCAAAGCTTCCAGTATAATAGCATCTTCTGCTTCTCCTGATGAAAAATTTTGATGGTGTGTCAAATATGTGATGATGTGACAAAAATGTCGTCACATCCACATTGGAAATCATCATGTTCTGCCTTAAATTGACTGTAATTTTGATGCCTTATCACAGGTGTGACTGCGCTTCAAAAATATCATCACACTTCACTTCAATTCTTCAGATTCTGTCTATGCTTGACGGTATCTTTGATAGCCTTTCACATGTCTGATGACGCTTCAAAAATGTCGTCAACTTTACTTCAGCTTATTTGCACCAGATTTCAACTGATTTGTCCTTCTTTCCTTTTGTTTCCTCCCCTATCACTTACATCTGCATTAACATAATAAAAACAATCAAAAATAACAAAACTTTATTAAGACTTTACAATTATTCCTCATTAATATCCTCAAATATGTTAGCATCTGCTCATATATCATCACCCCAGAATTGGTCGCCTCAACTCCCTTTAATAGTTTCTCCATCATGTCCTCCATGGATATTTTTCCTGAACTGGTGGCAGCATTATCTCGGCTTCTAGGAGGTACATATAGTCCACTCTCATTACTTTTATTATTCCAATCTTTTTGATGGTTCCAACCTTGGTTTCCATGACCACCAATCCGAAAACCCTTCTGGTTATGCAAATAGTTAGCCTCTTTCTCAGTGTTTGATTCAACTCTCTTATCATGGGACCCCACATCTTTTACCCTTTCTACATTTCCTGACAGCAAATGTTTTATGAGAAGATCCATCTGGGTTTTTATGTGAGCGATATCCTATCACACTCCTCTTCTCTCCTATGCTGCTCTGCTGAAATTACACTAGACCCAGTATTGCTTGCTACCACAGAATCTCTAGTATGCCAAGCTTTACTTTTCTTCATCATCCTTTCTAACATGTCCATAGCCTAAGTAGAGGTGAGCTTCATAAAAGCTCTTCCTGCAGTATTATCCACTATTGGATTTGTAAGTGAGTTCAAAGCTCTGTAGAATATTTCCATCAAGTGTTCATCAGTCATTTTATGGTTTGGGCATTGAGTCAACTTCTTTTTAAATCTCACCCAAGTCTCATGCAAAGCTTCATTAGCCAATTGCCTAAAGTTCCTGATCTCTTCCCTCTATGTACCATATTGGAGGGCGGAAGCAACCTTTCTAGGAAAGCTTCTTTCAATTGCCTCTAGTTTGTTATAGAATCAGGAGTCAGCTCATTCAACCACATGTCGTCTCTCCAAACAGAGAAAGTGGGAACAATCTTAAATGAATACTGATGAAATTCACCAAATGTAGATTTGGATCATCACCAGGTAATCCACCAAAGAGTTCTTTCAGATTCAGTAGTTGGATTATAGTGCCAGTGATGTTGAATTTCACCCCAGGAGCTAGTGGTGGTAGAATGATTACCCCAGTAGATTAAATCATCCTCATATTTGTCAACATCAAACTGTGCAGCTTGGTGGTCTAGTGTTCCTCTGAATGGATGATTTCAATTTACAGGTGCAACTACTTCTCCTGCACGCCTTCTATTAGCCAGGTCAATTAAATCATCATATCCTAGGTCCTTTTTATCTAGATTAGGTACTCGACCTGGGTTATCTGCATTTTGTTGATTTAATTGAGCATTATCCAAAGCAGCTAATCTTTCAGCTTTCTGTTGGTTAGCTATTCTTTCAATGAGATGAGGTTCAAGATTGAAAGGTAATAATGGTTCTCCTGAACTTCTAGTTCGTGGCATAAACAACAATGAGCCTGTAATGAGCAAAAACAACAAATAAACGTAAAATAAGGAAACTTGACTAACAATCAATTAACACACATAAACACAATTGACAACTGTATTCCCCAATAATGGTGATAAAATTTGATACACCACAATTACAACTTTCTTACGAAAGCGTAAGCGGTCGTTGTCAAATATATAACCCAACTAGATTGGTGTCGAATCCCACAGGTAATATGGTCCTAATTAAGTTGTGTGGAGATTAGTTGACTTTTAATCGGTTTTTCCGTAAAATAAATAGGGGGATTTGATCAGTTCATAAATTTATGGTTTCAGTTTAACAAGATGAAATATGTGTAGTAGTATCCAAATTCAGAAAAATAGCAAGCTAGGGTTATGTCCACATTTTAGTTTTCAATACTTTCTAACTATGGGCTTTATGAATTCATACATGCATCATTCTTACAGTGAAACGTATTGTATTTAATAACATAATCCTAGTGTTTCTCAACCATCAAGGACTAATTCACTTTAGTTCTCTTGAATCAAAAGTGTTTACAAAAAATAATACGAAATCTCTAAGTAGTTAATCCAGTAGTTAATCCTGCTAAGGCATTAACATAAGAAATATGGGTTGGGAATCCTATTTTCTTGTCACTACTCTCTTTTCCGAACATCAACCTTTCTTTCGAACAAGTTGTGTTTTAAGGAATATCCTCTATGTTTGCAACCACAAGAATTCAAGATAAGCGAAGAGACTATAATGAAAACAAATCAATGCATAATGAATGCAAAACCCAAAGTGATAGATTGTATGCTACAAGGCGTCCATAACCCTAACTATGTCTTCATCTACTTCATTAATACCTAAAATCACGCTAATTACATTGGTTAGCTCAATTACATAGAAGTAGAGTAAAAACATAAGAAACTAGACACTTTGTTCTCTAAAGTTAGCTAAAATATAGATAAGTTATGGTGCTTAGGCATATAAATACACCCTAGATCACCACCCCACACTTAAATCTTTGTTCGTCCTCGAACAATATATCCATTTATGCATACTATACAAGCCTTAGCACCCACAGAGAAAGAAAAGATGCTCAAATAGGCTTACAAAATAATTATGAACAATAAGTAGCTTCAAGAATCATTACTAGAGACAACCTACCCTCAAGAATAGACTCATTAAGTTGGCAATTTCATACATACCATTTAAGCAAAGAAATCAGATAAATTACCTAACCTTCATCAACCATGTTCCCTCAAAATAAGAAAGTTACCCATAATCAGTCACAATCATGCAATTTCTAACAAAATGGGTACAAGAATCAAGTTGCGTTCACTCTCACAAAGAATTCTCAAATTACAACTGATGACCATATGCTTGCTCTTAGAGTAATACTCCACTAATATTAGAATGCTAAGATTACGATCAAATAGGTCTTTTATGGGTTGTAATGTAGTCTAAAGGATGGTTAGGAACTATTTTGGCTAGAAATAATGACTATTTTCCCTAAGCGCTTTAATACACTCCATTATTCAATTAAGACCAATCTCTAACAACCAATTTCCACTTCTGCTATCTTTACAGATTTGTTTTTCACCCCAACTCATTAAGCTCAATTAATAACACTATGGTGGGAGTATGTAACCCTTTTAATTTTTTTTTTTACACCCTTTTCACATTACGTACCCCTATAATAGCCACCCTTAACTTAAGGGACTTTCCTTAGTTGAGGTACACAATGTCCAAGAAAGACCAGGGCCAAAACAGGTTCATTGTAACATATCCAGGATAAAATTTAGAATGTTTTAAAAAATTTTGCTACTCCCAACCACATCAATTTCACACGCCAATAACTTGATTTTAGGGTATCAATTACACCTTTTTCCTCTTATTATCAAACTCATAACTCAAATTGATTTTACATTAAAGCTCTTAGGAGCTTTTGGATCAAATTACGTTCTATTAAAGAATGGATAAGGCTACATATGAGGTTAACAAAAGAATTAGCTAAAGGTTCAACAGGGAAAGCTAAGATAATGTACAAAGGTAGGTCAAAAAAAGGTATGAACAATGACAATCAAAGAAATGCCTAAATCACATCCTAAACTCACAATCATTATTTTGCTTTGCACACACACCAGGCAAGTTCTAGCATCAGTTGCAATAAGGAATATACAACAGTCTTACACACTCATGGCACATGGTCAACTCAATTAGGACCATTATATATTCTTGACCTAACAATTATATGAATTAAAATAAAACCAACAATCACAACATGAGTCATAACTAGAGCCTAGGTGTTTCAAATATAATAATCTATCACATACTTATGTTATAATGTTATGTGATCTATAAAAACAGTTACTTGCAATTAAATGACTAATTTTCTCTTAAGACGGTCGTCATCCATCCAGCATCGAGAAAAGCACCTAATTATGAATAAATAGAATAAATATCTAATAAGAAATAAAATAAACAAAATATTTAGCCCAACTAGGTTGGGGTTGAATCCTACAGGTAATATGGTGCTAATTAAGTTGTGTATAGATTAGTTGACTTTTAATCATTCGTTTTTGTAAAATAAATTGGGGGATTTCATTCAGTTCACAAATTAATGGTTATAGTTTAACAAGATAAAATATGTGTAGTAGTATTCGAATTCAGAGAAATAGCAAGTAGGGTTATGTCTACCTTATAGTTTTCAATACTTTCTAACTATGGGATTTATGAATTCATACATGTATCATACTTACAGAGAAACATATTGTATTTAATAACATAATCCTAGTGTTTCTCAACCATCATGGACTAATTCACTTTAGTTCTCTCGTATCAAAAGTGTTAACCAAAAACAATACGAAATCTCTAAGTAGTTAATCCTGCTAAGGCATTAACATAAGAAAAAGGGGTTAAGAATCCTATTTTCTTATCACTACTCTCTTTTCCAAACATCAACCTTTCTTTCGAACAAGTTGCATTTTAAGGCATATCCTCTAGTTTGCAACCACGAGAATTCAAGATAAGCAAAGAGACTGTGATCTAAACAAATCAATGCATAATGAATTCAAAACCCAAAGTGCTAGATTGTATGCTACAAGGCTTCCATAACCCTAACTAATAAACTTAGCCACTCATTGATAAAATGGAAATCACAATAGAAATAATCATCATACCAAAAACTAGAAGACGATCTTGGTGGAGAAGATGAATAACATTCTCCCTTGGTGTAAGCTGTCTATCTCGTCTCTCAAAATAATATAGAATAATCAATAATGAATAAAAATTCAGCATTAAGCCTTTTAATAAGCTTTTCTCTCATAATTGCCTTCTAAGTCCCTGAACTAATTATAAATGACAAACCAGTCTTGGACATAGTTTCTAGGTGCCACATTTGGTCCAGACTGCTACTCTCTCTTGTGTCATATGCGATCCACATTTCACTGTCCCTTTATGTCTTTATCTATTTTATTAATACCTTAAATCATGCTAATCACATTGGTTAGCTCAATTACATTGAAGTAGGGTAAAAACATAACAAACTAAGCACTTTGTTCTCTAAACTTAGCTAAAATATGGATAAGTTATGATTCTTAGGCGTATAAATACACCCAAGATTAATGTTGTTGTATGTATTTCAAGTTGAAATCTGTAATGTTTTTCTTGATATTATGGTGTTATGTAAATTGAATTTTGATTCTCTTATGTAGAAACCCCTAAATTATGAATTAATATGGTAGTCATGATGTATTAGCATTGTTGTTCATGCCCAAGTATAAAGCTATGCCTTGTAAGTCTTTGATGGAATGTTCATGAGATTAGTTAATGAAATTATGACATGTTAGCATGCATTCCTACTTATGTGAAAGTTCTCAACTTTCAAGTCCTTGATGAAATACCTCATATACTGTATTATAAGTTGTTGACTAGTGTCAAGTATTCAAGATTTGTCTTGTTTTATTATGTTAATGCTATTGAGTCCTTAGGGTAATTGATACCTAATAAATTAGTTGTGTGCATAGAGCCAGTGTCAGTTACAGAATCCTTCTCACTCATGTCATGATCAGTAGTACTTTTAGCTACTTCTCAGAATTTAGGAAAACTCAGTAGTATTTAGTTCAAACCTCAGTAGACTCAGTCAGTCAACAAAATTTCGTAGTATTCTATCAGACAAAGGAACTCAGTAAACTTAGCCCAGTATGCTCAATTTAGTGTCTAAGTCAATTGGGAGAAGGATTCAGCACCGAGTGAACCCAAAGATTAGGGATAACCTGGCAGTAGAGGGTGTGATCCTTAGAAGCAGTCCTTGTGTTCCAGAACTAAATAGCCAGTATAGGTTCAGACATCAAACCTGCCAGATGATTGTTGATAAGGTGACTTAACCTGTCTGTTGAGGTTCCTACCATTCTCATTAGAGTACCTGATAGATAAGGGTAACTCTCAGCTTATTCTTACTCGTGGTACAGTATTGACACCTTTCCAACTAGGGTTATAGGTTGGACCCCAAATTAGTTAAGAAGAGGCATATCAGTTAGATGATTACCTCCCACAATCTCAGTCTAAGTCAGCAGTAAAGAACTTAAATAGTTTTACAAATTTTAGGACTGTCAGATACAGTCACTCAGCTCAAGAAGGAACTCAGCTAGTTCCATCAGAATCAGGACTATTAGAAATAGTCACTCAGTAATAGTATATCAGTTATCAGTACATCAGTTATCAGTAATCCATGTTACCAGTAAACTTAGTAGCCAGTATTATTATGACTTCAATAATACGTCCTGTATTCATGCATGTATTTCTCACTAAGCCATGTTCATGTTATTCAGTTAGTTATAGTTCATGCATGTAAACCCTTACATTCAGCCTACCTCAATTTGCATACCAGTACATTCACACGTACTGACGCTTGCTTTTTTTTTGCACTATGGTGTTTTATACCATAGGTTTGGACACTCAGTTTCCCAATCATGCATAGATAGATTCAGATTCAGCCAGTAGCAGCAGACTAGCTGTGAGTCCTCATCATTATAGGATATTCTTTTATTTCATTATATTATTACATTTAGTATTTCAGTGATGGAGTTAGTTGGGGCATTGTCCCATTTACTCAACAGTTCAGATAGTTTAGTTAGAGGCTTTTCACACTAGATGTTCAGACAGTTATTCAGTTTTGGTATTGAGATACCTTATTTCACTTTTATTTCAGTTATTTGAACCTTATGGAATTTTAGCCTATATGTTGGATTATACCATATTATTATTCAGTTATTATAGGAGGTACCAGTCATGGGTTAGCTTGTGGTCATTTGGGATTATGAGCACCGTGTAGCATATGGGGTACAGACTCGAGGCATTACAAACTTAAAATCTGAGCCTATGGTTCAATAGTGTCCTAGGAAGTACAAAAGTCGTATCTAGTAGAGTCTTTTGCATAGGTGTGTAGCGCGCCACACTTATGGAAAAGAGGTAATGAGATGTTTTAGGAATAATTTCCCCTGCTTTAAGTATTCATATCGTGCGAATGAGCATAAGCTCCAGATAAAATCTATTTTTACTCTAAGTTTCTCTTCCATCTATAGAAAATGCCTCCAAAGAGGACTTAGGGTAGAGGAATGGGAGATCAGTCGTCCATTTAGCCTAATTAGCCAAATTCTTTGAATAAGCATATCTCCCATGCTGAGTTCAGAGCAGCTTTCATAATACTAACTTATTTAGTTGCTGCTCAGAATGAATGTACAACTGCCATTCCAGCCAACCTAGTAGCTAATACTATAGCATCCAGTATTTGAGACTTCACCTGAATAAACCCTCCATCTTTTATAGGTCTAATTCAGATGAGAACCCACAGGAATTCCTTGATCAGGTGTAGAAGGTTACAAATATTATTGGGGTGATAGCTAGTAAAAGTGTTGAGTTAGTTGTATATCAGTTACAGGATGTGGCTCACACGTGGTTCAAACAGTGGAAAATAAAGAGGGCCATAGATGTAGGGCCTATAAAGTGAAGGAGTTTGACACTGCTTTTCTAGATAGATTCTTTTTCCTAGAGATTGGAGAAGCTAAGGTATTAGAGTTTATAAATCTAAAGCAGGGAAATATGACAATGAAAGAGTATTCTCTCAACTGTACTCAATTAGCTAGATATGCTCCTCATGTGGTGGCAGATAGCAGATTCCGAATGAGCAAGTTTGTGTCTGGAGTGAATGATAGTGTGGTCAAAGAGTGTAGGACCGCAATATTGATCAGTGAGATGCAGGACCGCAATATTGATCAGTGAGATAGACTTGGCTAGGATGATGATCCATGCTCAGTAGATAAAGGAGCAGAAGAATAAGGAGAGAGAAAATCAAAATAAAAGAGCTAGAATAGGTATCTTCTACTTTACTCAGCCTAAGTCAGAGGGTGGAAACCGTTCTTAGTTTCTCTCGAAATCTTCAGTTCCAGCTCCATCCTCAGCTAGTATCCTATGCCAAAATTTAGAGATGGTAATAGAGATAGGGCATTAGGCCCAATACCTAAGGGAAGTATTAGCAATGCCCGAACCAATCCTCTTTGTTAGACTTGTGGCAAGAACCATCAGGGTATCTGTAGGGCTGGTAGTGATATATGTTTTAGATGTGTCAAGCCAGGCCACAGAATCAGAGATTTTCCTCAGTCATATTTCCAAAGTCAGTATAATAGTCCTCCAGCTCAATCTGGTCGCCCAAATGAGTAGGCTGCTGCATCCAGTGCCACCAGTAGGCAGTGCCCAAACAAACTCTATGCTCTTCAGTCCCAACAGGATTAGGAAAATTCTCCTGATATGGTCACTGATACATTACAGATCTTTCATATACATGTTTATGCTTTGCTAGATCCAGGAGCTTCCTTGTCTTTTATTACTCCTTATATAGCATTTGATTTTGGAGTTAGTCCTAAAATTCTAGCAGAGACTTTCTTAGTCTCTGCCCTAGTGGGTAAATCTATCATAGGCCAGTGGGTATACAGGAACTGTTCTATTATGATATCTCAAAAATTCACTTAATCAGACTTAGTCAAATTAGAGATGATCGATTTTAATATCATTCTCAGCATGGATTGGCTTCATTCCTGCTATGCCTTAGTCGACTGTAGAAATAGAATTGTCCAGTTTTAGTTTCCAAATAAACATATCCTAGAGTGTAGAGGTAGTACTTCATGAATAGGGCTCACCTATTTGCAGTTGACAGTTGGATAAACCACACCTGTATCTAACCACTCAATGATTTCTTTGTTCACAACCTCTTGAATAGGTGGATTCAATCTATGCTGATGGTGAATACCTGGTACACATTTTGGATCAATTTGAATTTTGTGAGTTCTAATTATGAGTTGAATCTGAATATGTCAGCAATAGTCAAACCAATAGCCCTTTTAAACCTTTTCAAAATTGAGTTTAAAGCCTCAACCTGCCACACTAATAAAGCTGTTGTAATAATAATTGATATGGTATTGTTAGCCTCCAGGAAATATAATACAAATGAGAGGGGAGGATCTTTAGTTCCAAAACTAATGGCTCCTTGATAGATTGTCTGTTTGGAGGATCACTCAATTTTTCATATCAAGGTCTATCTTCTTTAACGTATAAGAATATGAACCTCTGTCATCAAGTTCACTCACCATATCATCATTCCCATCAATACCATCGCTATCCAAATTCACTATCACCATTGTGAAAACCTCAACACCAAGTCTCTTCTTAATGAGTGCAACCAATGCATCTTCATCCATGTTGTCTATCACAGAAATCACATACATATCTTTTGGTTGCTTAATTAATTGACAAACATTGAATGTGGCCTACTGATCATTAAGTCTAAACTTTATCTACCCCATCTCTATTTCAACCAATGCCTTATCTGTGTCAAGAAAAGGCCCACCCAATATGATAGGGACATCAAAGTAAGCCTCACAATCGAGGATCACAAAATTAGTTTAAAATATGAAAAATACACCTTCACCAACATCAGATAAGACACCAACCAACTTTTTCATAGTTCAATCTGCAATTAAAAGTCTAATAAAGGTCATCTTAGATGACCCAAATCCCAACTTTTGTAGATGACTAGCGACATCAAATTAATTTTAGCTTTTCAATTACGTAATGCTCGTACAAAATTAAAAGACCTAATAGTAAAAGAAATTGTAAATAATCTTGGATCTTCCTTATTTTTCAAAAGATATTGAGAGGCAATGGCACTATAGTGATCTATATTATCCAAAGTCTCAAATCTCATTGTCCATTTTTTGGTCATTAAATCCTTTATAAATTTTTTTATAACTAAGCATTTTGGCTAAAACCTTCAGAAGAGAGATGTTCATAGACAACTCTTTCAGTATATACATACATTTCTAGTACTTCCCTTCTTTGACTTTCTTATTCAACCTCTAAGGAAAAGATGTAGGAGGTCGGGCTATTGGCTTTAACACTAGAGAGACCTCGTTACCCTTTCCTTTATCATTGTTTCCTCTTATATTTGAAACTATAGGCTTCTAATATGCCTCATCATTTATCAACAACTTCTTTATTTCATCTTTAATTGCATTATTAAAATCCAGAGGATCTTTTCTCATATAATCATCCATAGGCATAAGTGCATTAATAATGGCCTTATCACTTCGAGTAGTTATATGTAGGTAATGATTTTCTTTGTTTGGATTTTAAATAATATTGATAGGAAGAGTGCATAGTTGATGTTGATTAGATGTGGCATATGTCTGCCCAAAATAATTCATAAGCTACTTAATAGGAGTTGCATGCGACTCTACCTTCTGGCTCAACCCAAAAATATCTTCCATAATTTCCTTAAGGACATTCTCTTGTCTCTTTGAAACTTTCACAAGCTTTGCAAGTAATTTTCCCATTCTCATACTTTTAAACTCATCATCACAATCCCTTGGTGGAATGTTAAGGTCTTTCTTATCGTTGTAGTCATCTTTCCTTCTCGAGACACCACCGCATTCAATACCTTTGTCCCTATACCTTTCTTTAAGTAGTTTCATCCTTGATTCATTTTCCTTTACTTCCAAGTGTCTTGATTATACCCAAGGTCCTTGTCTCAAAAATCCTTGAATCTCTATACCTATATGTTTCTTTTTCTTTAGAAACAAGCTCTTTATGTCTAGAAGCCTTACCTTGTGAACCTACTACATTTACCTTCCCTTCCTCTACTAATACAAATTTCTTCATAAGTAAGCCAAACTTAATTCTTAATTGTGATACCTCTTGAGCCACTAAATCATATAATGCTCTTTGCTCACTGGAAGCACCAATAACATAAGTATCAGCTGATCTATCCGCCTCCTAAGTATGCCACCCTCAAATTTTTTACTAATTCAGTCTAAGATTTTTGAAGAATGCTCGCAACAAATACTCATAATTTCTTCTTATGTAATAGTAATAGCCATAGCCTTGTTATTATCATTCAAGGATCTATAGAATAAATCAAGTAAGTTTCTCACCATGATTCTATGATTTGGAACATTGTGCAATTTATTCTTAAACCGCAAGCATGTCTCGTATAATGCCTTTGAATGAAAACTCCTATAATTATAGATCTTATCCACCAGTTGCAGCATTCTAGATGTCAAACAAAATTAGTTTAAGAATTATGTACTCAACTCATTGTAAGTGGTAATAGATCCACGAGGCAGTTCTCCTAAATACAAAGCTGATTATCCTATTAGAGAGAACGAGAACAATTTCAACCATATAGCTTTCTGACTTACTTGAGGAAGATCAGATGAAGCATAAATTCCCAAAAATTTCACAAGGTGCGGCATGCATCATCATTAGGCAAACCAACAAATGCCCCCTTCAAGTTCATAAACTTAATCATCGCACTTGTAATATCAAATTTAGTCCCTTGGGGTAATTTTGGAGGAATGATTGCAGATGTTTTAGCTGGTTCAACATACCCAAAATCCTTATGTAGAATAGCATACACTGGTATATATTGGTGGATGGGTTGTTGACCTTATTCCTTCTCATTCTATCCCTACCTAGTACAACTCGATATTTTTTCTCCTTCTATCTAGCCCATTCCTCCATAGCTGCTCATTAGGTAGTTACTTGCCTAGCATTTTCTACAATTATTAAGAGAGCAGTGGTCTACTTAATAGTTTGCTAACACCATGCTAAGGCGGCTGATTCAATACTATTAGGTCCTCATGAACTACTTTGATAAGAGGCATGAACTTCATTTCTCTCTATCATATGATTCTATCATATAGTTCTTTCAAGATCAGGATCAAGTGGAATCAGAGGATTTCATTGACTCCGAGTACTAGGAATACACCGGTATGTTCCCTAGAAATAGTGGAAAACCATAAATCAACAAATAAAATAAACAACTTTAACAAATTCAATATATCAATTTGAAACTCTATTCCCCAACAATGATACCAAAATTTGAAGTCACCCTAATTACATCTCAAAAAAATTATAAAGCATTCATTGAATCAAATATAGAACCCAACAATATTGGTGTCAAACCCAAAAGGAATAGGCCAAAATACTGGTAAAAGCTTGCTGATATAATAAAAAATTGCGTAAATAAAAAGAGGTGGTTGGTAAGAATAAAAGTAATAGTAATGAGTTTTTGTTAATTACAGTTGTGATCAAAATTAGAAGAGCACTATGATTGTGTTCTTCGTGACTTCATAACTCCACACACTTTTCGTGCTTGTCAAACTATCTCGATGTCTTATATGCAAAATCTAACAAGTTATGTATCACCTAACCATATCTTGACCTTGGTTTGAGTGAATTTCACCCATATCTTCTTATCCTTAGATCGTTGCATTACTAATCCTTGTTTTATGATATCCAATTAACTATCCCAGTTATGGCTCAAGTTAATTGATAATGGTTGGTAGCTTTAAATTACTGTTATTTTATTATTTTCCCAATCACTACCTCCTTCTCAAGAAAGTATAGAATGTATGTGTGTCTCTAACATGTGCTCCCATCAAGAAATTAGTAAAATCAAAGGAAATACTAATACATGCAAGAACACCGATCTAGAATTACTTCACCTTAACCTTTCTCATTAATTCATCATGGTTCCCACAACCCTAGTTATGGGGTTTATCTACTCATTGTCATAATAAAAAATAAATATTTTATAGATGAAATAATGATGTTGAACTTACAAAGAATAAGATGAAAACCCTAAAATCTCAAATTCATTAGGAACCCTAAAAACTAATATCAATAATCCCAAGATGAAATAATTTATCTCAAAACTAAAAACAATGTAAAAGGTATATAGAGTGAACAACCTCATAATAAAACATCAAAGGATCATTTATAGATACAAAATA
>NW_025880547.1:0-10565 GCF_002878395.1 Capsicum annuum
AGACATCATTCAAAGTCAAAGAAATTGTCTCCACTATCAAGCCTCTTCAAAAAATCCAAATGGATCTGTTTGCCCCAACCAAAAAATCAACGGGGTTTCCATTAATAACCTTTAAATATCAACAGAGTAATCATCATCTAAGAATAAAAGAATTTTAGAAAGATAACAAAATATGACTTATCAGTCAACTCCCAACATCTATACTAGTCTGACAAGCCTCTAAGAAAATCAATAAAACCAGTGAGCCATTGAGATATGCCCCAACGGACTCACACTCAATTATAAAATATAAATGATTTCGTGAAACCAACTTCAGACATCACGTCCTCGGAATATGAGGACTCACCACAACAGAGGATGTAGAACAGCATGCTCGAAGAATCACTGTCAAACCTAGAACTGAGCACCTGAAACCTATATTTTGAGAAAATACAGCCTACATCCGAAGATGTGGGTCAGTACCATGGAAAGGAACCAAGTATATGGGGGTGTACGTAGTTGTATAAACATTATCATCATAAATATTTATAAAAAATATGCAGGATGTATGAAAGACTCACATAGCCCTCATCATAATCATAAGAGGATGAAATAAGTACAATAACACATGTGAGTCATCATATAATTTGTCAATCACTTTTGGTTCATCAAGAATATCAATTCTCATAATGTAAATATCATTTAAATCTTTCCAAAGAATAACTTTCACAATTCCACTTTCAAATCACTTCACTATTCACCATAGACACAAGGAAACACACACACATTGGGAGATCCTATAACCGATATAAACTATGAGAGCTAAATAGAGTCCAACATACAACCCACGTTGGGGAGAGCCATCCTATCCTTGCCATCAGAGTAGGATTATCGATATTAAATCCACCCAAACTAGTGATCACTATATAAATCAGCCTCAGGCTCACTCCTACGAGGGCACGTAGTTCTAGAGAAGTAAGGTCGCTTTATACCTCCCACTCGATGCTAAAAATTTCTCTCGGACTTAGCTCAGATCATTTCAAAGACAATCCACAACAAAACAATTTCATTAACATATAAATATACATCGGGAGCCATCATGCTTCCCATCTATCAAAATCAACCACGTTGTGGATTTCTTTCACACTTGAGTTTAAAACAATTCCATTAAGACCAAAAGGTCAAATCATTCAAAATATCACAAATATTCAACATCAACATGCGTATAACACACACTTTTTAAAAAAACACAATTTCCAATAGGGATCCATGACCCAAATATCAAAATCATGATAAATATCGTTCAAGATTCATGCTTTATATCTCCACACATATAAATTCATCTTTCAAAATCATAAATATAAAGATTTCATAATAATCATCATAAGATATGGATTCATGCTTCAAATTCGTAAAAATCAAATAAAAATCATGCCTTTGTAAAGAAAATTACTTTTGGGCACAAGAACGAAAGAGAGTTCTTATTGAAAAACCCCATATACCTTGAATGATGAACTTTAGATCGATACTCATTTTTGAGATGTTAATCAGGCCTTTGAATGATGGTTCTTGGAGTTCTTGAACTTGGAACTTGGAATCTTGAATAAATTTGCAGAATTAATGATGAACTTTAGAGGTTCTTGAAGTTGGATGTAGGAGCTTAGGGTTTTCTTTTTGAGGGAATTTGATGAAATATAACATATAATGCTTATAATAGGCCTTAATATAGGGTTTGGACAGATTTTGGGTGAGGGGGAATGACCAAAACGCCCCTAAAAAATTTAAAAAATTCTCAAATCTGTCCTTTAGTGGACTGTTTTGATAGTCTGAAGTAGATCAACCATAACATTTTACTTCGATATCCAAATTAGATGAAACCAATTTCATTAGAAAGAGGACTCTCATATATTTCTGTTGATATATAGTATCTCACCCAGATCATTGTGTACAAGGATTTATGATCATTTGAAGTTGACCCAAAAATTTGCTTTTGATAGGCTGAAGTAGATTGACCATAACTTTTTGCTCCTATAAACAAATTGGATGAAACTAATTTTATTTGAAAGAGGACTCGCAGAGATTTCCGTTGATATATAGTAGATCACCCAGAACATTATGTACAAGGAGTTATGATCATTTAAATTTGGAGCAAAAATACCCAGGCCTCAGTACTTTTTCCTGCACGTTTTACTGTTCACTACTATTTACGGTTCGATCGGAATGTTCATAACTCGTCGCTCAGGTGTCTGTTTTGGATGATCCACATATCTTTGGAAAGATTATTTGATACTCTACATAATGGTGGGTCATAATCTAAGATATTCTGCATGAAAAATTTATAATTTATTCTAAAAGATAGAACCCAACACGTTTACGCAGAAAATTTCAACAAAAATCTCTCGGGGTATTACAAGTAGAGTCTTGTGCATGGGTTTATAGCATGCCACACTTATGGACAGGAGGCTCTGAGATGTTTTAGGAAAAGTTTCCCTTTTTTCAATATTCATGTCAAGCAAGTGAGCATGAGCTCAAGCTAAATTCTCAGTCTAATCCTATTCTTCCTTCTAGTTACAGAACTTGCCTCCCTAAAAGATTTATGGAAAAAGAATTAGAAGTCAGCCAGTCCCTCCATCCGTTCAGGTAGATCCCCTGAATGAGCACGTCTCCCATGCAGAATTCAGAGCTGCATTCACCACTTTAGCCAATTTAATAGATACCTAAAACAACCTACAGGCTATTGTACTATCTAGGCTTGGGTTTCATACTCAGTAGAGCAAGGGGGAGAAGTGTAAGAAGGAAGATAGGAAAAATAAGAGAGTCAGAACAAGTTGCTTTAGGCCAAGGTCAGAGGGTGGTAACCGTTCTAGTTTTATTAGAAATTCTCAGTCCCAAATCCTTCTGTAGCTAGTACTCCAGTGCCAAAGTTTAGAAATGACAGTCGAGATGGAGCACTAGGCTCTAAGTCACAAGGTAGTGGGAAGGGTATTCGTACTAATCGTCTTTACAGAGAATATGGTAAGAACCATAAGAGAGTGTGTAGAGATGGTAGTGATATTTGCTTCGAGAGTAGCAAGCTAAGACATAAAGTCAGAGATTGTCCTCAGTCAGGTTTACAGGTTTAGTACAACCATCCTTCAGCTTAGTTTGGTCGCCCGAATTAGTAGGCTGCCACTTCCTGTGCCACCAGTGGGAAACTCCCAAATAGGCATTATACACTTCAGTCCAGAAAAGATCAGGAAAGTTCTTCGGATGCAGTCACTGGTATATTACAAATCTTTTATTTACATATTCATGCCTTATTAGATTCAGGGATTCTCCATCTTTTGTAAGTCCTTTCATAGAAGTCAACTTTAAGTCAGACTAAAAATCTTAATAGAACCTTTCTTCGTGCTTACCTCATTGGGTAAATCTATTCCAGCTAGACGAGTATACAGGAATTGCTCGATTATAGTATTTCAAAAAAATTCCTTCAGTTAATTTCAGTAATAGAGTTGTTCCATTTAGTTTCTTGATGAACCATCCTTTAAATGAAGGGGTAGTACCTTAGTCTTAGTTGATTTAAGTTTTAATCTCTAGATTAAACTAGTAGAAAGAGAAATTGAGAATTATAAGTTAGTCAGTGTTGAGTTTACTATATGGTGATTGTTGAGGCAATAAAAAGCTAAAAATCATGTATCAAAAGTAAGTACGAGCAGTGGACCTTACATTATCAGGAGTAGTCCTTCAGAATGAGTTTAGTTTTTATGAGCATTGTCATATCTCAGACTCTAGAGCAAAGTGGTTTCAGTTTAATTTAGAGTTTATTAAGAGGTTCACAGGCTTAGAATGATGACTTTAAGCTAAAGAGGAGATAGTAGAATGATAATGCTCAACTTACACCTCAAATTAGTGTAAGGTGGTCGTCGTCAATATATTTACCCAACTTTGGAGTCGGGGTCAAATCCACAGGGAACAATGTGATTGGCGATTAAACTAGTTTGAAATTATAGCTATAAGTTAAATTCAAACAAATGATACAAAAATATAAAATGGTGTTTTAGTATTAATGTTTGTAATCAATATAAATGGAAAACTAGAGTTACGTTCACTGTGGGTTTCGGGAATTGACAGATACTAGGTACTGCTTAAGACTTTTAAAGTAAGTAGGAACAGTAGAATATACCTGACGACTATACTATCTGACTTATCTCTCGACCTCACCGGATAATTTATTATCTAATTCTCTCGAACTTAGGTATCTTATCTATTTCTAATAGGCTGTTATCTTAGGTAGATTAATCCAGTTATGACATTAATCATTAAACAGAAGGTTGGTAGCTTTCGAGTCCCTGTTGATAATTCACGTCCTCTAGTTTATTTCTCTGTTCAACCAAATAAACCTAAGGCATAAACCTATTGTTTGCAACCAATAGATTTTAAGTTAAAACAATAGAATTTCAAGATGTCCTACTACTCTTTGAACCCTTTAAGTACCTAGCAGCATATCAAACCCTAATCCATGGATCCCATAACTTGGGCTAATGGAATTAGCCGCTCATGATTTGATGAACGAAATAAAAAGTTGAATTCATGATAGTATGGATAAACTTATGAATGTATGAAAACAACAATTGTTTCTTCAATTGAATCACAACAGAAGAATCCACAATAGTTGATAAGTGTTGAAGGGAAAACAAGAAAAATACTTGATGAAAAAGATAAGGCAATGTACGTTCCTCCCAAGTTCCAAGAAAACAAGATTGAGAGAGATCCTAAATAAAACCCTCAAAACTTCTATTTATACCTAAACTTAATTATGGAAATAAAATAACAAAATAAATAAAATTATCAGATTAGGTGACGCCCTGGCTGATGCCACGTTAAGGGTCTGACACCTTATCACAGATGGCATCAGATTAGCTCCAGTTGTCTTCAAGTTTTGTATAAAGCTGACGATGTTGCTGATGCCGCATCACAAATCTAATGGCATTTCACTATCGTCGTCAGATGTCTTCTCCTTTTGCTAATTCTCTGCTTAAGGCTGACGCCCTTATTAATGCCTTATCACAACTTTGATGCCACATCACCAACATCGTCAGAACTGCTTCTCAGACTGTAACTCCCTGGTTAAGGCTGACGCCAATGCTGATAGCCTATCACAAGGCTGATGACTTATCATGGTTGTCGTCAACCATGTTTTCAGCTCTTTTTTCTCAGATTTCAACTCTTTTGCCCCATTGTTATTTATTTCCATGCATCTTGACTTTCCTACAAAATCTTAAGAAATAACATCAAAAACACCAATAATTACTTAAAAACTTACAATTATTTCAAGTTAAAAAGTCTTAAAAGTGCTACAAAAATCTAGAACATCATAGAACAAGTAACCAAGTCAGACTTTCATATTTTAGTAGTAATGTCAGTATGTGTAGAAAAGTAGTGGGAGAGGTTGATGCCCAACCCGTCCTTATTTCATTTCAAAGTTTTGCACTTCAGCTATCACGATATCTACTCATGCATTACATGTCAGTTCCATGATCATAGCTCTTATTCGTGCACGTGATCAAAATCATGTACGCTTATAGTTCCTAGTATGAGCAGTTCCAGTTCACTCGAAGTTATTAATCACTTTTCCTGAATATAGAAACTCCAAACTCAGGTCATTTAGCTCATGACTCATGTACTCATCCTTTACAGTAAGCTTAGTTCTCATGACTCTTGCTACACTTCTAATGATCAGCTAAATTCAAAATTTTTCACATTTATCCTCAGTTTAGATCTCTTAATAAAGTCAATGATATTGATGTTCTACTCCTCAGGCCTCAGTTAAGTGTCAAGTTCATTATAGTGTCCATTCATGCTTCAGGTCCTCATGTTTTAACCTTCAGAAAACTCTCTTTAATAAATGATGTAGTGATAAGCAGTTGCTTAGAAGGGAGAAAATAGATGTTTTATGTTAAGAAAAGATTTTTGCATGCTAGTTTTACATGAGGCTATAGTTATGATGATAGGCTTGAATGTTATATTGTTATGTAAGTGGCTAAATGCATTTCAGAGATTTGAGTAGGCTTGAACATAGTCAGAGAATTTAGTCTAGCTCAAACCTCAGTAGGTAGAGTTGTTAGTGCCCATATTACAAAATCTTTTAGCCATGTTGTGATTTCTTATTCAGATGTCTCATTCAGACCAGGCCAAGATTTCCTTGCTCCCTAAAGTCACTAAAACCTTATAGAAAGAATGTCAAGAAATATTCTAGTTAAGTATAAGTTTTCAGTATGAGTTAGTCCATAAAGCCAGGAATTCAGTTTAGCAGTCAGGCTGACAAGTTCGTATGGTTTCCCATCTTTTCGTCCAGTCTCCCTATCTGAAGTCTCCCGAATATGACCATTCCAAGATGGAGCATCTTAGTAGTTACGAATTCATCCCAGTTCATGTATCATGGCTCAGTTTCAGATCCTAGATATTCAATCACGATTCAATTCATAGGTGCCCCATGCATCATCTTAACTTTTCCTTAGTTTCTCAGCCAAGTTAGCATTCTTCGAGGGACATAATATCCCAAGGGAAAGATGCAGTATAAGCTCTGAGCTTTCATGTCTTAAACCTTTTAGTTTCTCTTCATGTAATGAATCTAGTTTTAAGTAATGGGTACTCATAAATTGACCCTCTCCTTCCAAATCTCAGCCATATGACATGTATCAATAAATTAGTTCAGTTCATGATATTCAGTTCATATATCATGTTTCAGACTCAGTCATGATCTCACGTTCCCATTCATACATGTTCAGTAAGTGATCTCAGGTTTATTAGTATTTTTAGCTCTAGGTGACAGTCTTCCCTAGATTTACTTAGTTTCATGATCCAGGTACAGTTATAAACTTAATATCCATTACCATTGCATATTCAATCATGCATTCATAAATCAGTTTAGCCATGTACTAATGTATCAGATATGCATGTTCAATATGAAACTCAACTTATCAGTAGATTCAGTTATGTATTCTATGCATTAGATATACATGTACAGTATAAGAACTCAGCTTGTCAATAGTTCAGTCATGTAGTCATGTTTCAGCGTGCATATTCTATGTGT
This sequence comes from Capsicum annuum, assembly GCF_002878395.1. Lineage (NCBI taxonomy): Eukaryota > Viridiplantae > Streptophyta > Magnoliopsida > Solanales > Solanaceae > Capsicum > Capsicum annuum. The sequence goes on from NW_025880547.1 coordinate 7,052, forward strand.
AAACTTAGTCTACTAATATTTTTCAGCTTAATCAGTCTCATTTGAGGATGAATGTTCCCAAGGGGGAGATATTGTAATACCCCATATTTCCCTATCCTAGATTAACTCTCAGTACTTCAGTGATCAAATATAAATTTTTCTAAATACTTAATATTTTTCAGTTTAAATCCTGCCATTGCATAGGAAATTGAATTGTCTTTCCAATGATATAAAAGTCGCCTAAATTTAATAACCGGGTAAGAAGTTATGTCTATTTTAAGTTTTAGTCATTAAATACCGTAATTCAGGCAAGTAGCGCATCATGGAGTAAGACAAAATAGAAATTGTCAATTTTTAGTGAGGTAACGCGATACCGGCATATCGGGTCAAAGCTCATTTTCACATTTGTCAATTTTCAGTGAGCCAACACGAATGTACCGTGTCGCGTCGAGCTTCTAGGTCCCATCCAATATTGCAACGCGATTACACCGCATCATGTCTCCAACCACATTCCCAGTTATCATTACCCAGTGTTTTGGTGCAATAACGGCGCATCGCACAAGGGCCCAAAATTGGGTTTTCAGTGATGAAAATTAAAAATGTTTTAGGGGTAATTGGGTCTTTTTACATGACCCAGATCAGCCTTAAATATGAAATTATGACCTAAATACCCTATTATATCATTATTCACTCACTTTTATCAAGATTTAAAATATTCTCTCTCAAAGAGGTAAAAACCCTGATTCAAGAAATCAAGGTCAATCCTCAAAAAATCCTCCAAGAACCTCCAAGAAAGAATCTTCTAAGGTATGTTAGGTGTTCATCTATGGGTTCCTTTAACCCATAGAGTCCCCGAATATGTTTTTCTAAAACTACAAGATTTTTGAATTATAAACATCCATGTTTGAATTGAACTCATATTCATGATATTAGTTGGGTTTTAAATCCATGATTTAAGTGCAAGTTTATGAAATTGAGTAGTATCTATGATAAATATGTGATTATCTTGATAAACGCTTGAATTTACAAAGTTATTAATGTGTCTATGATGTTAATTGGGTTTGATCTATGATTATTATAAGATTCATGAAATTAGATTAGTATTTTATGGGAACTTATATGAATTGCATGCTAAACCTATGAAATTGTAAGTTTGGGCATTGTAGTTGCCATTTTTATATGTTATCCATGATTATAGGCATGAAGTTGTTCTTTCTAAGTGGTTGATAGAATGTCCATGTGAATAAAGTGATGAAATCATGACGTTAGTAAATGTACAAGCTTATGCACTACAAGTGTTTGATTAAAATGTCTCTATGAATGAAATATGAACGTGTACATTGTTATACTTTGCAAGATCATGTGATGCTTTACTTTTTATGCTATCAAGTCCTGGGGGTATTTAATACCTGACAATTTAGCTGTTTACCTAGAGCCTATGTTAGTTACAGAATTGTATCAATTATGTCACAATCAATAGAACTCAGTCAGTTACAGAACTCAGGAAAACTCAGTATCAGTCCAGTCCAGATCAGTATAATCAGTTTAGTGTCTTTCAGTTAGGAGTAGGATTTAGCATCGAGCGAGCCTGGGGATAGAGGTTTACCCATTAGTTAGGACTGGGTCCCTATAAATAATTCTGAAGTTCCAGAGCTACGTAGCCAGTATAGATTATGAGATGTCACCCGTTAGATAGGACTGACAAACTCAAGGATCGCCTGCTAGTTTAGGAATAATCTCAAGGGTCACCCATTATATAAGACTGACTCCACAGCAGATGTTAGTACCCGTGGCACGGTATTAGCATACTTTCTATTGGGGTTAAAGATTGGACCCCAACTCAGTTATCTTATCTTACTTGGGGCATGTCGGTTAGCTGATTACCTCTCATAATCTCAATTTAGAATTCAGTTCAATTCTACAAAATTAGGACTATTAGACACAATCACTCAGTATCAATAATTTACTTTTCAGTAACTTCAGATATCAGTTCTTAGTTATCAAAACTCCATACTTAGCTTCAGATAACCTCAGATACAATATATATTTATGTATGTCCATAGTATTGCATACTCAGTGATTTTAGTAGTATCAGTTACTCATGTACTCTTACATTCAGTTACTCTATATCATTCAGTTAGTTACTATTCACTCATATGAACCCTTTCATTCAGCCTTACCTGATCAAGCATACCAGTACATTTCATGTACTAACCGCATACTCTTTCTTAGCGCTATGATGTCTCATATCATAGGTTCGTATGCTCAGGTTCCTAACCGTGCTTCGACAAATCTAGTCAACAGTCACAAATTTAGTAGTGAGTCCTCATCTATCGAGGTGGGGGTTTATCCCATCAACTACATAATCAGATAGTTCTATAAGAGACTTTCAGACTAGACTAGTTCAGACAATTTTAGTTTTCAGATGATTTTAACAGATGTTACATTTATCAATATTTTAGATTTTGAACCTTATGGAATTTTAGCCAATTTTCTACATTTATTTCACCATTACTATTCAGTACTCGCAGTAGATATCAGTCATGGATTAGCTTGTAGTTCTTCGTGGTCATAAGCACCGTGTGGTATCCAGGGTGTAAACTCGGGGTGTTACAATAGACATATCTAATATGGACATATTTTTAACACCCCAAAATCTGATCTCGAGACGTCACACAGTGCACAAGACTATGAGTAGCCTTAAGCTAATGATGTTTGCCTTCTACTAGATATAAATCTCATTATCAAGGTAATATAGACATGAAAGTCATACTAAATGCAGAAACTGTCTAAAATAACTAAGAATAATCTAAATATAATATATGAAACATTAATACTGAATAAGTAGAATCACAACTAGTAGTCTAACAAGCCTCTACTACTAACATGTAGAGAGTCACTGGGACAAACCACTAGCTAACTTGAATTGTCTGAAAAGAATAATAAATTATGTAAACTGATAAGCTACAAAATATGAGTGAACAAGTCCCTAAACTATGAGGACTCACCAACTATAGGATATAGATAGAGATGTTTGGACTACTCATGCTATTGATACTGAGCACCTGAACCTATATTATGAGACAATATAGCACATAGACATATATGTGGATCAGTACTTTGAGGATATACTAAGTATATGGGAGTAAAATGCATAAGTTAAACATCATCTCATCAGCATAATTTAAAAAATAATGCATCCTAAATGTAAATGACTCACATAAGCTAGAATATCTGAAATACTGAGATCATGAATAATAAATCAATCACACTTTATAAATCTAGTGAGTCATAACATTTAGTTCTGAAAGCTATACTTGTATTCTGTCTATAAATTATACTGTCTAAGTGTAGAAAGAGCTCACTTTTGAAATCTAAAATTTGAAAGATGAAGTCTGTAACTGTTATATTTCTGTAAAGCATGATATGAGTAAACTTTGTGAGCCTTTACACTTAGTTTATCTAAAAGCTTTTTACTAAATCTTTTCTGTTAGGCTTTACTATTAAGGAAAATTGTTCTACAAGTGAAATACTT
>NW_025880547.1:13565-19389 GCF_002878395.1 Capsicum annuum
AGTCTAGACGAGAAAACTAGTTTTACTAGATTGAGCTAGAAGTTGTTATAGTCTGTCGCAATGGATTCTAATGTGTTTAATGAGTTCCTAATGATTTTATTATGTAATTATGTGTGTAAAAACTTATTATAATGTTCAAAGTGCAATTAAAACAAGCTAAGAGTCAAAAAAAAATAAGTAATATGTTATTGGACGAAACTAGTGCTTAGATTGAGTTTTAGTTCACCGTTATGGATTATTTCTTGCTTTGAGGTATAATCCATGGTGTTTGATTGTTTATGATTCCTTTTGAATTTATTTTTAGGATATATGGATGATACACAATCTTGAAACCAAGGAAAAATAAAACCACAAGGCTTGGGGTGAAAGGAGAAATGCACAAGGAGAGTTAAACGTCAAGTGGCAATTTCCAGTGAACCCACGTGAATTAGGGGCACCGCGGACCATTCGTAAAGGGATAGAGAAATGCATTGTGACCCTTAGTCCAATGGATGTATAAATACTTCATGTGTCTTATTTTCTAGTCAGCAAGGAACGCGTCGTATGGCTTAGTCCTCACACGGCAATATCACACTCCTATAAATACAAGACCTTGTACACATTGTAATAACCTTGGATGACTTAGAGTGTTGGAGAGGGGATACTAAACACTTCCTTTAGTGTTTATATCTCTTTACTTTATATTTTTAATATATGTAATCATTAATTCAATTACCTTGATTAAGGTTATGTCTATTAGTGGCTAAACACCCTCTTTCCGGGGTTAAGGCCAAGAACATGTTTACTTTTGCTTTGAATTGAGTTTGTTCGAATTGATTATAATAATTGATTGTTTGTTTATCCTGGTTTTAACTTTTTTAAGGATTAGTGACCCTTATAATACATATATTATCAACCTTGTGATCTTGGGAGGGAGAATATGAAGATAAAACATAGGGATGAATAAAGTAAGGTTCTTATTCTTTTATAAAATAAGGAATTTAAATTTGCGACTAGGATAGGGATATACCTAGAAGGCTTTCTTATTTCATATTTAGGATGATATCTTAATGCATCTAAATGGATTATTACATCCTCGCTCAATGATGTAATTGTAATGTCCAGTTAGGTAGAAGGTTAGAGATGGGGAGACCATGATCATACGATAAACCCTATGAATCAACAATCAAGATAAGTAATCTAATGAATAAAGTTTAATAGCGTAGTATGATTGTTCGAAGTGCCTTAATCCTGGGCATTCATCTATTTATCATCCAAAGTTCTTACTTTTATGAACTGTTTACTTTACTTCTAGTTCATAAAGTGTTAAAACTCTTTGGTTACGTTTGCACTAGTTAATCTCAATTGTTAAACTATAATTGGATAGTTACTTAACACAAGTCTTTGAGGGATTGATATTTGGCTTTATTTAAGGTCACTGTATTACTTGGTGAGACCACGTACACTTGCGTGTTCACTTGGTCGAAGCACCCACTAGTAGGCAAGCTAATCCGTAGTTTGGAAAACTGGTAACAGACTACCAAAAGAGTAATGGAAAAAATGTGGAATTAATGTAGAAAAGGCTAACATACATAAGATAATCTCAAAGCCTGTTGGAATCAGTACAGGAGCTTCTACTATTAACAAGGATACAAATAAGGCACTAAATGAATATACAGATACAACTATCTCTTAATAAAACATAGAGATCATACATAAGAGGGAGGAACGTAGTACTCTAAAGGCCAGGAGCTCACCCTTTGTCTCTGAACCATTTTTTCCCCGCATGATGTACATAACAAAACCAATAACCCATATGATATATAGGCTGTAGATGTATAACATGAGTACCAAAAACATGTACTCAGTAGGTAAATACCGACTGAGCTTCAAAGATAATGATAATATACATGACTTTCAAGCAAGAATATAATTACACCTACTCAGCAGGCAAATGCCGACTGAGCTTCAAAGATAATAAGAATATACATGACTTTCAAGCAAGAATATTACACCTAAATATCCAAGATACAACACAGTAAGGCTAAGGATAGAATAAGGATGAACTATCCTATTCATAGCCAAGAAACTAACATAGCAAGGCTAAGGAGGTATTAAGGATGAACTATCCTATTTATATCATACTCAGGAATCTAAGTTCTATATTAAATATCACTCGCTAATATAATAACAAGTAGTATAAGAAATATATATGAATATATATATATAAAAGTCCAAGGAATAGATATATAACACAAATAAAGGAAAGAAGGGATATACAATAATACCATTGTAATGCCCCGATCGTTTCTTATGCCTAAATCCGTCTTTTGAGTAAATATGGATGAATTCCAAAGTGATTGTTGCTTATATCATGTTTTATTTCCCTAAATTCCACTTTTTATCATGTGGAGAATTTGATAATCTTTCCATCAACATAAGATTCACCCGAATCGGACACCCGGTGAGGGAGTTAGAGCTATTTTGTAATACCCTGAGACTCTAACCAATAGTGAAACCATGAATCAATCTCATGATAAATAAATTATAGTTCTTTGGTTGTTTTCTAATCAAGAATGATGTGTATTAAGGCCTCAAACATATCCTAGCAATTAGGTGAATCAAAATATTCCTTACCGATTGAATTCTTGGAAAGGATTTTTCTATATCCAACTTCAAATGATCATATATCTCGTTAAATAATGATTCATTGATCCCATAACCTCCAAAATATAGATAATTGAATTATTTTTCCAACGATACCAATTTTTTCAAAATTCGATATCGAAGCAAATAGTTATGCTTATTTTACTCCAGCGTTTCAGCCTGGAAACTCCTTGACGACCTTTTGTGATGACTTGCCAAAATGTCTTCACCGTCATGAAGAAAGTCACAAAATATAACCTTTTGTGATGACATTTTGTGATGGCTTGTCACAGGTTTGACGGCTTATCACAAAATGGCGTCAACCTTAAGACAAAAATCATAAAATCCACCCTTTTTGTGACGACAATTCATGACGACCTATCACGGGGCTGACGGTTTGTCATAGATGTCGTCAGCTATTTTTTTTGAGCAATTAAGGGGCATTTTTGCAAGGACATTTTGGTCATTTCCTCCTTTTTTGATCCTATATATACATATCCAAGTAGAGAAGAGAAGTTCATTTTATCTCATTTCTCTTCCAAGAAAGATCTAGAACTAGGGTTTCTTTCAAAATCCTAAATCAAATCTTCTACAAGAAAATTTAAGAATCTTCCAAAGATTTCACAAAGTTGTTCAAGAATCATGTTCTCCAAGTCAAAGGCATCAAGAACTTAGCTCAAAATTGTGAAGAAGAGTTTCCAATCAAGCTTGCTCAGCTTAAAATCATAATCCAAGGTATGTGAGGTTTTGAACAAGAACACTTCTTTCATTCTTGTGCCCAAAGATTTAATTTCTATTGAATTTCATGATTTTTTTGCAAAATGGGTTTACACCCAAATTACCTTATCAAGGATTTATGAGATTTGAGCTATACAAGACTGACATACATGACTACTTCATTGTCTTATTTCTTAAATTTAAAAGCCATGAGTCATATATTGTTATCATGAAATGATGATTTTTAAGTGATTTAAAATAAGTTTCATGATTTATTCCTTTCCATGAGAAGTTTAACTGTTGAATATATATTGATATTGAGCTTGAAAGTCAAGAATGAGTTCTTTGATGTTTTCTTGAAGTTTTGACATTTGATATAAGTTAATGAGCAAGTAAACTTGATGTTGAGAAAGGTTGTTTAAGTTTAAGTCGAGTTAGGAATCAACAATTGTTTTGATTTAAAGATGAGAAATATTTATGATTTGGTCCCTATGGTAGACCCTTGAGTTGATTAAGATGGATTTCCTAACGCATTCTAAGATTTAAGTCTGGCAGTAGTATTTAGCACCGAGTGGGAAGTGTAGGTTTAGCGCATCCTACTTTCCCAGAACTACATGCCACTGTAAGATTAAGATTAAGGGCCAAAGGCCAAGACAATGGTCACTAAAGTTCAGGTTCTACTCCAATGACAAGGATAGAACAGCTTTCCCCAACATGGGTAAGATGTTGAACTCTATGTAAGCTTACATGGTTTATGTCGGTTATAAGAAACTCCCAAGTCCATCAGAGTTCAAGTTTCATGAGTTACCGAGTCACTCTAAGTCATGAGTTAAAGAGTTTGAGTTGAGTACAATGATTTATGATATATATAATGCTTGCATTACTATTGATGGTTTACAAGGAATATATTTCAGTTAATTCAAGCAAAGAAAGTCGTTATCGTTAGCATTCATGATTTTCATAATCATTTATGATATTATTTATAATGTTGCATTGCACCCCCACATACTCAGTACATTCCTTAAAGTACTGACCCCTATATATTTCTATGTGCTATAGTGTCTTATAATGCAGGTACAAATTGTAGCACAGATACTGCATTCAGTCAATCCGCCGCTCCCAGTTAGTAGGTGACGAGTTCTTTTGATTCGAGGGCTTGAGTTGGTTATATAGTTTGAGAAGTATTGTATTTTCTTATTTTAGTCATATTGAGCTTAGATTATTGGGATTCATGGCCCGGCTATCTAAAGTCAGTACCAGTAGAGGCTTCATAGACATTCAGTAAAAGTTGATGTATTCAGTTTCAGTTTTGTTTGGTAAAAGTAGAGTTGTAATGTTGTAAAGTTCATGTTTATATTGATCAAGATCAGAGAAGTTCTATGTTTTTGCTGATTTTATATAGATTTAAGCATTTTATCCAGTTGCTTATGAGTTATGGCAGTAGGAGGGTTAGCTTGGGGTCACTTGTTCCCCTAAGCACCGTGTGACATCTCGAGACCTAATTTCGGGATGTTACAAACTTGGTATCAGAGCAAAGAGTTCAAGTGTCCTAGGGTGTCTATGAAGTCGTGTCTAGTAGAGTCTTGCAGAACGGTACGGAGACGTCTGTACTTTTCTTCAAGAGGCTACAAGACATTTAGAAAAGGTTTCCATTCTTTCATGTCTTAGATAGTGCTATAGAAAGGTTCTTTGAGAAACTTATGCAGATTCTTATCTTCCTCTATTCAGGGCATCCCCGCCTTATTTTCGAGGTATTAGAGACAGTTAAGCTTAACTCTTTGCAGATAGTACTTTCTTAAGTAGTCTCCATAAATAGTTATGGAATTTTAAATGAGGTATAAACTATCCTATTAGTGTTTTATCATGCCTTGCTTATCAATCATGCAATAAGCCTAAGTCAGTTGCGCTTCTAGATTCCTTCTCAGAATCCATAATGATAATCTATACTTCTTTATCTATGTACTTTTCTTGAGGTAACATGATCTGCAAGTTTTAATTTCTTTCCTTGACAATGCCCTTATACTTGTAAGTGAGAAATTTTAGAAGTCTCACAAAGTGGCCTGAGAAGAGCTTACCAACGTGTTATAAGTTTCCTAAGTTCAATGTTATGCCTTCTCCCTTATGATTTGTTCAGTTAAGATAGAGTAAGATGTGTATTCTTAGATTATCAAATATTGTATGGTGAGTTTCCATCTCTCATAACCTTGTTATCATCATGATATTGAAACTGAAAGTCTAGTAAAGTCGTGTGGGGCTCTTTTGATTCACTATCATAATTGCTTTGTTATCCATCTCAAATTATTTTTCAAAATGCAAAATCAAAGTCTAGTGAAGCCGGGTGAGGCCTATTTTAATTCACTAGCGAATCTTTATGTATCTTATTTCCTCATGCTGGTTGGAACTGGGTTTAGAGGTGTAGTGGCAAGAAAGGTGGAAAGTGTGATTTATTAGAAGTATGTATAGCCGAGCCTTTTGCATATGA
>NW_025880548.1:0-3681 GCF_002878395.1 Capsicum annuum
TAGACACTGAAGGACCATTTCCCAATGCCTTTCATGGACCACATGCTTCATTGATTGGCTAACAGGGGATGGTATTGCTTCCTGGATGGCTGGGTATAACCAAATTTGCATTGCTCCAGAAGATTAAGAGAAGACGACGTTCACATGCCCATATGGCATATTTGTATTTAAGAGGATGCCATTTGGGATATGCAATGCACCTGCCACTTTTAAATGGTTCATGATGTCTATATTCTCTTACATGGTAGAAGAAACCATAGAGGTATTCATGAATGATTTCTCAGTGGTAGGTGATTCATTCGAACTATGTCTGGAGAATCTGAATGTGGCTTTGCAAAGATGTGTTGAATTTAATCTAGTGCTTAACTGGGAAAAATGCCATTTTATGGTAAAGGAGGGTACTGTGCTGGACCACAAAATTTTTGAAAAAGGGATTGAAGTTGATCGATCAATGGTTGAAGTTATCGAGAAATTACCACCCCCTATTTCAGTAAAGGGAGTACGTAGTTTTCTTGGTCATACAGGATTCTATTGGAGATTTATAAAAGACTTCTCAAAAGTTGCAAGTCCATTTTACAAGTTGTTGGAGAAGAAAGTTAAATTTCTCTTCGATGATAAGTGCTTGAAGGCATTTGAATGCCTTAAAAAGAAGCTGGTGGAAGCCCCCATTGTTATTGCACCTAACTAGGCCAAACCATTTGAAATAATATATAATGCAAGTGATGTTGCGCTAGGAGATGTATTGGGACAAAAGAGAGATAAATTGTTTTACCCAATATATTATGCCAGTAAAGCACTGAATGGAGCACAAAAGAATTACACAGTAATCGAACAGGAATTGCTAGTTGTGGTGTATGCATTTGAGAAATTCAGGTCTTATCTACTTGGAACTAAGTGGTAGTCCGTACAGAACATGCTGCCTTATGGTACTTGATAGCCAAGAAGGATGATAAACCAAGGCTTATTAGATGGGTGTTGCTACTGCAAGAGTTTGATTTCAAAGTCACATATAGAAAAAGTTGTGAAAACCACATTGCAGATCATCTATCTTGAATGGAAGGTGGACAGGAAGTTAGTGATGAAACAAAGAGAAATAATGTGTTTCCAGATGAGGAGATCCTAGAAACTGTTGTGGAAACATTGCCTTGGCATGCTGATTATGGAAATTACATTGTGAGTGAGATCCTCCCAGAACACCTTATGTTCCACCAAATGAAGAAGTTTTTGCATAATGTAACACATTATTTCTGGGATGAGCCTTATATTTTCAGGAGATGTCCAGATAATATCATATGGAGATGCATACCTGAAGTAGATATACGATGTATACTGGAGGCATGTCTCGCTTCCTCAGTTGGGGGTCACCATGCAGGTGACCGAACAGCCAGGAAGGTGTTGCAGAGTAGCTATTATTGGCCAACATTATTTAAAGATTCCCATAAGTTTGTGTAGGAATGTGATCAGTGTCAAAGACAGGGATTGATATCTAAACCATACAAAATGCCCTGTCCAAGATGCTTGAAGTGGAGTTATTTGATGTATAGGGTATTGACTTCATGGGTCCGTTTTTAAGTTCTTACTGGATGAAGTACATTCTGGTTGTTGTTGATTATGTGTCTAAGCGGGTTGGAACTGTCGCATTGGCTGACAATGAGGGAAAGAGAGTCATTGTATTTCTCAAGTAGAATATCTTCTCTCCCTTCAGAGTACCACGTACTATCATAAGCAATGAAGGATCTCACTTTTGCAATAAACTATTTTGAGCAGCTCTGGTGAAGTATGGTGTAAAACACCATAGAGTGGCTACTCCATATCACTCGAAAACCAGTGGGCAAGTGGAGGTGTTAAATGGTGAAATGAGGGCCATCCTATCCAAGACAGTAACTGCTAGCTGAAAAGACTGGTCACAAAAGCTTGATGATTCCTTGTGGGCATACCGAACTACTTTCAAGACACCTATTGGAATGTCACCATTTCAAATGGTCTATGGAAAAGCGTGCCATTTGCTAATATAGTTGGAGCGCAAGGCCTTATAGGCACTGAAGAAGTTGAATCTGAATAGGAAGAAGGCGGTAGAAATGAGATTAGGGCAACTGAATGAGATGTATGAATTCCATCTTAGGGCATACGAGCGAGAAGATTTGTATAAAGAAAAAATAAAAAAGTACCATTACTGGAAGATAGAGAAACGACAGTTTAAAAGAGGGGACTTGGTACTTCTATTTAATTCCAGACTTAAATTGTTTCCAGGAAAGCTGAAATCTAAGTGATCAGGCCCTTTTAAGGTAAGCCAAGTCCACTCCTCTGGAGTAGTGAAGCTTGAAAATGAAGATGGAAGTACCTTTAAGGTAAATGGGCAACGGGTAAAGCTTTACATTGGACCAAAAGAATCTGTGAAAAGAGTCACCATTATTTCTCTCGATGAAGTCTAAAGTAATCGAGCCACCTGCGTCATTCTGCGACGTTAAATCAAGCGCTGCATGGGAGGCAACCCATGAGTCCTAAGAATAACCTACTCCAGGTATAACCTAACCCTTGGTTTCATTTTGTTTTGATTTTAAGTTAAGGGTGTGGGGGTGTATTATCGTTGTACCAACTGAGTCAGTAACTAGGAAAAGTACTTATACTTGAAGTAGTCTGCATGTTTGATGAATTTTTGAGCACCTCTCCATTGGTTTGATTACATGACTATGTCAACTACATTAAATTGTGACCATATGTGAATCTTGTAGTGGCATTAGTTCTAGTAACTTGACAATCACTGCCAAATATTTGCATGAACTGGACAAGTAGTAGCTGGCAATATGCTTATATGCCAAGTGTGTATGAGCCTTTACTGCATTCCCTTTGTATTGACTAATCTAGAACTTGCCCAATTCGTCTTACCGTAGTTGAAGGATAGGAGTTAGGAATGGATCATAGGAAATTTTTGAATTTCAGTCACTTTTAGCCTAAATGACCTTCCCTGTAATACATTATACCCCCTTGGTCCCCGTTTACGCCTAAATTGACCATTTTCTTTCTATGAAACCCATTACCTTCTATTTTTAAATCATAATGAACCTACTTTGCCCCTGGTCCTCCTTGGAAACTGTGCACCTTAACTTAGGAAAATAGCCTAAGTTGAGGGTGGCTATTATAGGGGTGCGTGAGATAAACTGGGTATGAAGAAGGGAAAAATAAAAAGAAAAGAAAAAAAAGTTCTGAAAAAGAAATTGATAGTTGGGTGTTGGTGAAAAAGATCAATAAAATGAAAATTGTTTGAATAAAATAAAAGACCACACCCTGTTTTGCGATTAAGAGAAAAGAAAAAGAGAAAACGAGGTTAATAAGTTGACCCCACAAGATAAGGTAGTGCCAAAGAGGTTAGTCACTCTTAATGTTATTTAATACCATACAATCCTGAGAAAGTCCTCTAGTGATCCTAGCTTACCTGTCTAGACACCTCGGTAATGACAATAAGGGCAATCATATGGTATTTGGCATACACTAGTTGAACTTCATTTAGAGTGCGAGTGCCTTTGTGATTATCCCAATGATTATACCTTGATTACTGATAATGAGAAAAAAGGGAAATTTCTTTACTGGGAGGGCACAATAGGTATACTACCAGTTGTTGACTTGTTTTGGTGAATGTGATGTAGATGCATGTAGGAGTGTTGTTTCTGAATGGATGCCATA
>NW_025880548.1:6681-12846 GCF_002878395.1 Capsicum annuum
TGTGATGTAGATGCATGTAGGAGTGTTGTTTCTGAATGGATGCCATATCGTGATTACTATAAGTTGAATGGTTATTTTCAAAGATTTGGAACAGCTAATTTTTAAGTTGACTGACCTTGGAGAGGATGCATGTGTTTTTGAGCAAAGGTCGAGTGACTTGCTACTGATTGTATTTTGTATTCTCTTAGTTGCGTTTTGGTTGCTTGAGCACAAGTAATTATTTTAAGTTAAGGGTGTTGATGTGTTAGCAGATGCTAACACATTTGAGGCTTTTAACTCTAAATAATTGTGAAGTCTTAAGCAACTTTTGGTTGTTTTTGATCGTTTTCTTGTGGTATTGCAGTTGTAGCAAGGATGGGAGTAAAACCTAGAAAAGATGAACAAAATAAGTAAAATCTGGTACATATGAGTCTGATGGAATTTCTTGCAAGCTGTCAGAGATGTGGTAAGCTACCCAAAAAAGTTGTCAGGAAGAATAGTGAAGATAAGTTGCTGGATGAAGGTGACGACATTCTCAATATGTCATCACAAGTGTGGTAAGCTGTCAGTAGATGCCGTCAAGTGGGATGGAACATGGTGAAATAAGCTGAAGGTCTAACGATATTTGCTACATGCCGTCACTCCTCTGGCAAGATGTTAGAGGATATTGTCAGAGGTAGAACAGGTTAAGAAGGCAGGACTTCTGACGACATATCCGAGATGCCATCAGAAGCTTGATGATTAACACCAATATGTCGTCACCTAAATCCGAGCCAACTGTGATTTATTTATTTTATTACCTTAATTAGGATTTAGTATAAATAGCAATTTTGAGGGTTTTTAAATTATCAAGTTTTCATTATTCAGAACAAGAACTTTGGAGAGAGAAACAGGTATATTGTTCTCTTTCGCCAATTATTCTTAGTTTTCTTTCTTATCAACTATTCTTGGGTTTCTAACTTGGGATTTAATTGAATAAATTACTTGTTGTTTTCCATCTATCCGTAAATTGATTATTATCATCATGAATTCAACTTGTGATTTCTCTCATCAAATCATGAGCGGCTAATTCCATTAGCAGGGGTTATGGGATCCAAGAATTAGGGTTTGATATGATGCTAGGTGTTTAACGGATTCAAGGAGTAGTAGAGCATCTTAAAATTCTATGGTTTTAACAAAAATCTAGTGGTTGCAAACATTAGATTCTGCCTTAGGTTTTGTTTGCTTCAAACAGAGAAATAGACTAGAGGACGGGAATTATTAACAGGGACTCGGGAGCTACCAACCTTCTGTTTAATGATTAATTTCGTAACTAGATTAATCAACCTAAGATAACATCCATTTGGATATAGATAAATTATCTAATTTTAAGAGAATTAGATAATAAATTGTCTGGTGAGGTCGAGAGATAAGTCAGATAGTATCATAGTCAGGGATATTTTGTTATTCTACTCATTCTGAGGGTCTCTAGCATTACCTAGCATCTGTCAATACCCGAAACCTTTGGTGATCATAACTTTGGTTTCCCATTTATATTGATAACAACACTATAATTCAATAAGTGAAGATTGATTCATTGTGAACTTTAAACCCTAATCTTTTGGAAATAATAAACTACCAGTAAAGTATTTCGTAAACAAATTGACGTTCACACCCTATTCCCTGTGGGATTTGACCCCAACCTAGTTGGTTTTTATATTGACAATGATTGATTATACCCATTCAAGAGTGTAATTTGAGCGTTATTAGTTTACAGTTACAGATATCAGTCATAGGTTAGCTTGTGGTCCTTCGGGGTCATAAGCACCATGTAGCATTCTGGGTAGCAGGTTTGGGGCGTTGCAAACTTGGTATAAGAGCCTAAGGTTAAATAGAGTCCTAGGAAGTTTGAAAGATGCATTTAGTAGAGTCTTGTACGTGGGTGTGTTGTGCGTCACATTTATGTGTAGGAGGCTATAAGAAGTATAGGAATAGTTTCCCCTTTTTCAGTATTTATGTCGTGCCAGTGAGCATAATATCAAGTCAACCTTTAATTCTAATCTACTTCTTCTCTTTATTTCAGAATATGCCTTCCAAGAGAAGAAACCATTCAGCCCCTCAGCCCGAAGAACCTTTGGGCAATCATGTTTATCATGCAGAGTTCAGGACTGCATTTACCACTTCGGCTGAGTCAGTCCTCAGCTAGGTCCTCAGGGTCAACAAAATTGCTCCTCAGCTCAGTTCGGTCACCTAAATCAACATGGTGCCACCTCCAATGCTACCAGTGGGCAATGCCCAAATAGACTCTATGATTTTCAGACTCAAAAAGACCAGGAAAATTCTACTAATGTTGTTACTAGTACATTATAGATCATTCATGTGCATGTTTACTCTTTGCTAGATCCAGGAGCTTCTTTGATCTATGTTACTCCTAATAAGTTCTCTAATAAGTTGATTATTATCATCATGAATTCAACTTGTGATTTCTTTCATCAAATCATGAGCGGCTAATTCCATAAGACGGGGTTATAGGATCCAAGGATTTGGGTTTGATATGATGCTAGGTGTTTAATAGATTCAAGGAGTAGTAGAACATCTTGAAATTCTATGGTTTTAACAGAAATCTAGTGGATGGAAACATTAGATTATGTCTTAGGTTTTATTTACTTCTAACGGAGAAATAGACTGGAGGAGGGGAATTATCAACAGGGACTTGGAATATACAAACCTTTTGTTTAATGATTAATGCCATAACTGGATTGATCTACCTAAGATAACATCTTTTTGTATATAGATAAATTATCTAAGTTTGAGAGAATTAGATAATAAATTGTTTGGTGAGGTTGAGAGATAAGTCAAATAGTATCATAGTCAGGGATATTGTGTTATTCTACTCATTCTGAGGGTCTCTAGCATTACCTAGAATCTGTCAATACCCAAAACCTTTGGTGATCATAACTCTGGTTTCCCATTTATATTGATAACAACACTATAATTTAGCAAGTGAAGATTGATTTATTATGAACTTTAAACCCCCATCTTTCGAAAACAATAAACTATCAGTAAAGTATTTCGTAAAAAAATTGACGTTCACACCCTATTCCCTATGGGATTTGACCCCAACCTAGTTGGGTTTTATATTGACAACGATCGCTTACACCCATTCAAGAGTGTAATTTGACAGTTATCAAAAATGGCCCCATTGCCGAGGAATACGGTTGTAGACTAAAATTTTGTTTGCTAAAATTTGCTGATAGTTAAGTTTCCTTAATTTATGCTTGGTTGTTGTTTTTGTTTATTTATAGGATATTTACTTTAGGTTGCACTAAGCAATACCCAATCCAAAACTCCATCACATAAGCAGAATGGCAAATAACCATTGTGGTATGAGGCTGAAGATAATGACGATGTGGTTGGAAGAGGTGCAATGGGCGCGATCATTCTGCCACTGTTGGCACCAGGAGAAAAGTTCAATATTACAAGAACAATGATCCAGCTTTTAAATATGAAAGGGTTTTTTGGAGGCCTTCCTGAAGATGACCCTAATCTGCATCTGGTAAATTTTGTCATCATTTGCAAATCCTTGGATAACTTGGGGGTAAGCCAGAGTTCTATCCAATTGAGATTGTTCCCATCATCTCTATCCGGCGAGGCAATATTATGGCTAAATGAGTTGAGAGGATCTTTCCTAGAAAGATTCTTTCCGCCGTCCAAAAGGATATAGTTGAGGGATGAGAATAACAATTTTAGGCGACTCCTAAATGAGGCTTTTCATAAAACTTGGGAGGGGTTCAAGAAGAAACTGGCACAATGTCCAAATCATAACATGATGGACATACATCTGATGGAGACTCTGTACAGATATTTTAACTTTGTGACATGGCCAATGGTAGACAACGCTGCTGGAGGACCATTTGTTACTCTTGCATTTCAAGATGCTGCTAATATGTTGAATAGTATGACCACATTAAGTAGGGCTTGGTACACTAGTTATTCTGTCGTGACAAGTCCATCTGTACCTGTTGTAATGAAGGAGGAGCAGTGAAAAAGGAATGAGGAAAATGATCAAGACATAGCCCATCTAAAGACTCAAATGGACCTGCTCACCTAGTACTTAATGTCAGGAAGGACGGAATAGGTGAAAGCTATAATGACTTGGGACTGTGATGATATGGAGACTGAAGAAGAAGTCAACTATTTTTCTAATCAGGTGGGTTTTCGAGGCAATAGCAAGTGAATCAAGGTCGAAATGGGAATGAAAATCCTAATCATAAAGACAAGGAGTAAGAAAAAGGGAGATGCATCAATAGCAGAAATGGGTTGTATGTTCGTGCAAGACATCAAAAAGTTGTTGCAACTAGTTTGGAAAGTGTTCGAGGTAAGATATGATGAAAGAACTATTAAAGGAAGTAGAGGCTACTAATGTAGGCATTACCAGTATGAGGAGTGAAATTTCCACTATGAGTCAGTTGGTTAGTTCACATTCAACTTCTATCCAGTAGTTAGAGCAACAGATGAGTCAACTATCCTCTACACTAAACCAGGGAATAAGTAGAACTTCACTTGTTCAAGCAACTCAGGATTAGAAGACTAAAAATTCATGACAAGAAATCACCACTAGGAATGGTAAGATTTTATCTGGCCCTACTGTCAACAAATCTGGGAATATTGAGGAAATCACAGATGAACTAGCAAAACAACATCTAGGGGAGTTAGAGAAACTGAATAGTTCTATTGACTTGTTAGACAGCGAGAAAGAGAAGAAAGTGGTGTTGAAACCCATGCCACGGACACCACCTCCTTTTCCTCAACGGCTGATAAAGAAGGCGGATGATGCAAAGTTTAGCAAGTTCCTAGCAATGCTCAAGCAATTGACTATAAATGTGCCTTTGATCGAGGCCCTTGAGCAAATGCCAGGTTATACAAAATTTATGTAATATTTTATGACCAAGAAACGTGCAGTGAGTTGGAAATTAGAAGCAGACCTCCACCACTGTAGTGCTATTTTCATAGGGACCTTGACGCAAAAGAAGTCGGATCCAGGTACAGTCACTATTCCCTGAACAATTGGAACTATGGAATTCACCAAAGCACTGTGTGATCTAGGAGCAAGTGTTAACCTGATGACATTGACAATCTATTAAAAGTTGGGTTTTGGAAATCCCATACCTACCAACATGAGGCTGGTAATGGACAACAGATCATTAAAGAGACCTATTGGAATTTTTAGGATATGCTTGTCAAGGTCTTTAATTTCATATTCCCTGTAAACTTTATCATTATAGACTGTGAGGTAGACTTTGAGGTGCCTATAATCCTCGGTCGACCTTACCTCACAATCAGAAGTGTATTGATTGATTTGAGAGCGAATGAGCTCTTATTCAGGGTGAACGATGAAGAGGTACGGTTTAATGTAGGAAAATCAAAGAAACAAAATAAGGAAATGACTTTGTTCTCAGTAGTTGATGTGTACTTTAAGGACGAACAGGATGTGCTCAGAACTGAATAGCTTATTATCAAGCCCTTAGCAGCGATTGTGATGAACTATGAAAGTGAAGGCATTGATGAATATAAAGAGATAGTTTGTGCCCTGACCATCCTGCGCTCGGATTCTTATGCTCATAAAAAGCTCAACCTTGATCTGGCTAATCGACCAACACCACCAGCCAAGCCGTCCATTGAAGAACCTCTGGTATTGGAATTAAAAGAGTTGCTTGGTCACTTACGATATGTCTTTCTTGGAAAAAGAAACATACTACCTATTATTATTGCAGCTGATTTTGAAGAACGATAGGTAACTGCACTTATTTTAGTACTTCAGAATCACAAGAGAGTAATCAGATGTACCATCGCAGATATTATTAGCATTCCTCCTGGCATATGTATGCACAAAATCCAACTAGAAGAAGACTTTACTCCTACCATTGAGCATCAGCATCATCTTAACCCACCAATGCAAGAAGTGTTTAAAAAGGAGATTATTAAGTGGTTGGATGCAGAAGTAGTTTACCCTATTTCTGACAGCAAGTGGGTGAGCCCCGTTCAATATGTGCCCAAGAAAGGTGGTATGAAAGTGGTTGCTAATGAGAAGAATGAGTTGATTCCACTCAAGCCAGTGACCGGGTGGAGAGTCTGCATAGACTACCATAAGTTGAACTCTTAGACACTGAAGGACCATTTCCCAATGCCTTTCATGGACCACATGCT
>NW_025880549.1:0-5002 GCF_002878395.1 Capsicum annuum
CAGCAGTAAAGTGGGGATAGTGTTATATGAATTTAGTTGATTTTGTATCCATGGGGTTAGTTGTATGATAGGTGAACCAGAAGGCTTAAAATATTGTATCCAAGAATTTATGTATATTGATTCAAAATTAAGTATGATGATATGGGTTTTCTTTAGAGATATGATATTAGTAGGCAATGAAGGAAGTTAGTTTGGTTCATTAATGGTTTGGGGGATATCCATATTAAGTGTTAGAATCTAAGTTTAAATCTTTGAAAATAGAGTTAATAGAAAGTAAAGTTGAAATTCTTGATAGTGTGAACTCATGGTATGGTGATACTCATGAAGATTCTAAGTTAGGCAATGTTTAAAGCTATTGTTTGATGTCTATTTGGGCTATAGAAAGTTAAGAGTTGTATGTTAGAAGGAATAATTAGCAGTGGGTTTTGTAATACCCCGTACTTTTTTTTCCTAGCTAATTTCATCTCAAGAATGCCTAGTATTAGATTCTAAATTGAATGATCGTTATTTCATAAGGAATTTTCAAGATTTTCACTTTTTTGACAGGTGGGAAATTCAATAAGCTTTCCATCGATATAAGATTCGCCCAAATCCGATAACCAGGTCAGAAATTATGACTATTTCAAGTTCCTGTCGTAAAACAGCGCCATATTAGTCAGCGAAAATGACATTTGGAAAATTTCAGTAGGGGTCCGCGATTATGGCGTATCGCGCCAGGACCCAAATTCAAAATTATCCTTTTCCAGTGTCTTAGCGTGATTTCCTCCGCGTCGCGCCAAAGTTCCAAGTCATAAAAGAAGGGGCAATGCGATGGCTCCGCGTCGCACCATACCTCAGTTTTTCAATTGTCAAATTCTAGTGACACGGCGTGATAGCACCGCATCGCGCTAAGGGTTCTGTTTAGGAAAACTTTACTGAAATTAAATGATGTGTCAGGGTTAAAAGAGTCAATTTTCTATCCCTATTTAATACACTCTCTTCTCTCAAAAACCTCTCAACAACAACCTAGGGCTTTTCATAGAAGATTCAAAATCAAGAATTTCCTCCATCAATCTTCACGAAATCACGAACCAAGGTATGCGTAGTGTTTATTCATGGACTCCTTTCGTCCATGAAGCCCAAGAATCTCTTTTCTAAGTTTAAGTTTATAGATTTCTTTATGAATTTCATATTGGGTTTGTTTTGTGTGTGTTGAGAATAATTAATTGAATTCAAATCCATGTTGGGTGATCAATTTTATATGGAATTGATTTGTATAGATGTATATTCATGTGAACCTATGAATAAACCCTAGGATGATGAAATTAGAGATGAATCACGATGATTAATTGTTGTATAATGTTGTTTACATGTGCTATGCCTACCATGTGTTTGATTAAATGCCTAGATGAAGGAATAATGCCTAGCTAGTATGATATTATGAAATCCCCATGTATGTACAAGTTATGCCTATCACATGTTTTGATGGAATGTTTCTATAAATGTATTATGGATTATGATGTTAGTTATATGTTCAAATAAGTTATGCTTGGCCAGTTTCCTCCCATCGAGTCTTCGGGGTACTTGTACCCGAAATATTAGTTGTGTGCCTAGAGCCATGTCATGTCTCCACGATACTCTCAGTCAAGATATGATCCTTAGACTTCAGACAGTCTTATGACTCAGAAAATCTCCATAATTCATGAACTCAGTCAGTTGTCAGATGTTAGTAGTATTCCGTCAGTCAACAGAAGTTAGTAACTCAATCCATGTTCAGTTCAGTAAATCATATTCAGTGTCTATTCAGATGGGAGTAAAAATTAGCACCGAGCGAACCCAAGGGTAGGAAGTCACTTGTTATATGAGGGTGTGATTCTTAGAATCAATCCTTGCGTTCTAGAACTATGTAGCCAGCATAGATTGAGACATCATAACCTTTTATATGAGGGTATATGAGGTGGCTTAACCTGCTATATAAGGGTTCCCACCGTTCTCATTCGAGTTACCTGTTATATTAGGGTCACTCCTATGTTTTCCTTACCAGTGGCATGGTATTGACACCCTTCCAATCAGGGCACAAATTAGACCCCAATCCATCTATAATTCATCATTTGGGGCATGTTGGTTAGATGACTATCTCCCACAGTCTCAGTATCAATCTCAATATCAGTCTCAGTAAAAGAACTCAGATAGTTCTTCAGAATTAACGACTGTCAGATACAGTCAACTCAGATACAGTACGGAACTCAGCTAGTTCAATTAGATTCAGGACTGTCAGATACAGTCACTCATGTTATCAGTTATCAAAATTCAGTCATTAGTCATATTAGTCATTAGCATATTCATGTTATCACGATTTTCAGATATAGTTACTATATATGAATGTATGTATTCTCACGTTCATATTAGTCAATTAGCTAGTATTGTTCATGCATATGAACCCCATGCATTCAGCCTACCTTACATACATACCAGTATATTCAAAGTATGGGCATAATTGCGCTATGGTGTCTTATACAATAGGTTCAGAGACACGAGCTCTGGATCAGTAGTATATTCCAGTTTCAGCAATCAGAGTTAGAAGTGAGTCCTCAACATTCGAGGAAATGATTATTCCCTATTATCTCATTAATTGGTTTATTAGTTGGAGTTAGTTGGGGATATGTCCCATCAACTCCTTACTCAGATAGTTCAATCAGTTATAGGCTTTCTAGACTATCATGTTTCAGACTTCAGTATGTTCAGTTTTGTTTTGGGTATTCTATCACCTCACACAGATGTTATATTATTCAGATCATGTTCAGTATTGAACTTTATGGCCTTTTAGTTTATGTTTCGACATTATAAAGTATTTTATGCAGTATATAGGTACAAATATCAGTCATGGGTTAGCTTGTGTTCCTTCGAGGTCATGAGCACTGTGTAGCATTCCGGGTACCAAATTTGGGGCTTTACAAACTTAGTATCAAAGCCTAAGGTTTAATAGAGTCCTAGAAAGTCTAAAAGTCACATCTAGTAGAGTCTTGTACATGGGTGTGTTGCGTGCTACATTTATGTACAGGAGGCTATAAGATATTTTAGGAACAGTTTTCCCTCTTTCAGTATTCATGTCGTGCTAGTGAGCATAATCTCAAGTCAATCTCTCAGTATAATTTGTTCTCCTTTTCTTCTACAGAACATGCCTCCTAAAAGAAGAAATGAAAATCAGTCAGCCCCTCAGCCCGAAGATCCTTTAGGCAAACATGTTTCTCATGCAAAGTTCCGAGCTGCATTCACTACTCTTGCTAACTCAGTTGCTACTCAGAATGAAAGATCAGTTATCGTTTTGGCTAATCCAGTGGCCAATTCAGCTGCAGCCAGGATTCGAGATTTCACTCGAATGAATCCTCCATCCTTTTTCGGGTTTAAGACATATGAGGAACCTCAAGAATTTCCAGATCAGGTGTATAAGGTTACAGACATAATAGGGGTTACTTCTAGTGAGAGTGTTGAGCTAGCTACATATTAGTTGCAGGATGTGGATCATACTTGGTTCAAGCAGTGGAAATCAGAGAGGTCAAATGATGCAGGTCATATAGAGTGGGAGGAGTTTGTCACTACATTCTTAGATAGATTCTTTCCCCAAGAGCTTAGAGAGGCTAAGGTGCTAGCATTCATCAACCTCAGGCAGGGCAATATGACGGTGAAAGAGTATTCTCTTAAGTTTACTCAATTAGCCAGATATGCCCCTCATGTGGTTGCAGATAGCAGAGCCAAGATGAGTAATTTTGCTTCAGGGGTTAATGATAGCATGGTAATGAGTACAGATCTGCCATGCTGAACAGTGATGACTTTAGCAAGGCTTATGACTCATGCTCAGCAGTTAGAGGTGCAGAATATTAAGTAGAGAGAAAAGCAGAATAAGAGAGCGAAGACAGGTAGTTTCAACTTCGCTCAGCCTAAATCAGAAGGAGAAAACCGTTCCCAGTTTCGTCCTAAGTCATCAGTTCCAGTCCCTTCTTGAGCCAATGCTCCAGTTCTTAATTTCAGAGAGGGTAACAAAGATAGAGTTCCCCGCTCTAAGTCCTAAAGTAGTATTAGCAGTGCCCGCACCTATCCTCTTTGTCAAACTTGTGGCAAGCACCAATAGGATATTTTGCAGAGCTGGCAGTGGTATTTATTTTGGATGAGGCAAGACAGGCCATAGAGTCAGAGACTGTTCTCAGCCAGGTCCTCAGGGTCAACAAAGTTACTTCTCATCTCAATCTGGTCGCCCGAATCAGTAGGGTGCCTTCACCAGTGCTACTAGTGGGCAACGTCCAAATCATCTCTATGCTCTTCAGTCTGGATAAGATCAGGAAAATTCTCCTGATGTAGTACTGGTACGTTATAGATCTTTCATGTGCATGTTTACGCTTTGCTAGATCCAGGAGCTTTTTTGTCTTTTGTTACTCCCTATATAGCAGGCAATTTTGGAATCAGTCCCAAAATCCTAGTAGAGCCCTTTTCAGTCTCTACCCTAGTGGGTAAAACCATCATAACCCGACGGGTATATAGGAACTGCCCGATTATGATATTTTTCAGAAAGTCACTTCAGCAGACTTAGTCTAATTAGAGATGAATGACTTTGATGTCATTCTCGACATGGATTGGCTTTATTCCTGCTATGCCATAGTAGACTGCAGAAATAGAATAGTCCAGTTTTAGTTTTCGAATGAACCCGTCCTTGAGTGGAATGGTAGTGTATCCGTTTTCAGGGATCAGCTTGTTTCCTAACTTCGGGAAAGGAAAATGATATCTAAAAGATGTGTCTATCATCTTGTTAGAGTTAAGGACACTAGTTCCAAAACTCCAACCTTGAATCAGTTCTAGTTGTAGGAGAATATTTAGATGTCTTTCCCAAAGATCTTCTAGGAATTCCTCCCGAAAGAGAAATAGACTTCGACATTAATCTTCTTCTAGATACTCATCCTATATCTATTCTGTCATACTAATTTGCACCAGCAGAACTGAGAGAACTGAAAGAACAATTGAAGGATCTCTT
>NW_025880549.1:5102-6999 GCF_002878395.1 Capsicum annuum
GTATTATTCGTGTGCAAGAAAGATGGTTCTCTTAGGATATGTGTAGACTACCTTCAACTCAATAAGGTCACGGTCAAGAACAAGTATCCTCTTCCCAAAATTGATGACTTGTTTGACCAACTTTAGGGTGCCAATTATTTTTCTAAGATAGACCTCAGATCCAGTTATCATCAGCTCAGAGTCAGAGAATGTGACATTTCAAAAAAAGCTTTCCCTACTCGGTATGGTCACTTCAAATTCTTAGTTACATTATTTGGTCTTACCAATGCCCCAGCCGCTTTTATGGACTTGGTGAACCATGTGTTCAAGCAGTACTTGGACATATTCGTCATAGTCTTCATAGATGATATCCTAGTCTATTCCCGCAGTGAGCGCGATCATGCAGACCAACTCAGAATAGTACTTCAGACTCTCAGAAATCATCAGTTGTCTTTCAAATTCAGTAAGTGCGAATTTTGGATAAGGTCAGTAGCATTCCTTAGTCACATCATTTACGGTGATTGCATTAGAGTAGATCCTTAAAAGACTAAAGCAGTAAGAAACTGGCCTCGCCCTGTCTCTCCATCAGATATTAGGAGTTTCTTGGGTTTGGCTGGCTATTATAAAGGTTTGTTGAGGTATTTTCTTCTATTGCATCCCCTATGTCTAGATTGACTCGGAAGAAAGTTAAGTTTCAGTGGTCAGATCCTTGCGAGAAGAGTTTTCAAAAGTTTAAGACTCGACTCACCTCAGCTTTAGTATTAGCTCTTTCAGATGGTCTAGATGGCTTCGTAGTGTATTGTGATACATCTAGAGAGGTTTGGGTCATGTCATCATGCAGCATAGTAAGGTCATATCCTACGCCTCCAGACAACTTAAACCCCATGAGAAGAATTATCCTACTCATGATCTTGAGTTAGCAACCGTAGTCTTTTCTTAAACATTTGGAGGCATTATCTATACGGTATTCATATAGATATCTTCACAGATCATACGAGTCTTCAGTATGTATTTTCGCATAAAGATCTCAATCTTCATCAGAGAAGATGGTTAAAGCTCTTGAAAGATTATGGCATAAGTGTCCTTTATCATCTGGTCAAGGCCAATATAGTGGCTGATGCTCTCAGTAGACTATTCATGGGTAGTGTTTCTCATGTTGATGATAGTAAGAAGAAGTTAGCTTAGGAAGTCTATCAGCTTACTAGACTACGCATTCTCTTAGTCAATACACATAAGGGTGATATATGGGTTTAGAGTAGTTCAGACTCATCTCTAGTTTCCGAGGTGAAAGAAAAGTAAGATAGATATCCCAGCCTTGTCAAGTTGAAAGAGTTAGTTTAGGATCAGAAAATAGAGGTTTTCTCCCAATGGGGAGATAGTGTTCTTCATTGTCAGATTCATCTCTGTGTTCCAGGTGTAGATGACTTAAGGCAGCGAATTCTTCCAGAAGCACATGGTGGATGCTACTCTATTCATCCAGGGGCCACAAAAATATATCGTGACTTATGGGAAATCTATTGGTGGAGTGGAATGAAGAGAGACATTGCAGAGTTTGTAGCTAAGTGCTCAATATATTAGCAGGTTAAGATAGAGCATCAGAAGCCTAGTGGGTCCATGTAGGAGTTCAGTATTCCTACTTGGAAGTGGAAAGTTGTGAACATGGACTTCGTGATGGGTTTGCCTCGAACTCGTCATCAACATGATTCAGTCTGGGTCATTGTAGATAGAATGACCAAATCAACTCATTTCCTTCCAGTTCTGTAATACCCCGCATGTTTCTAAGCTAGTAAGTGAATAAGTTTTCCTACGTATGAAACCTCCAATCCTGTGAGTAGAATTTTAGTGCATGACTTACAATAAATATCCTAGAGATAGGATAGCTTGCGATGTCTTAAGCATACTCATATGAGTCACTTAT
>NW_025880550.1:0-5917 GCF_002878395.1 Capsicum annuum
AGCATATTTATAATGTATTATGTTTTATTTTGTATTGTTTTTTTTTTGCTTAACTAGGAAAAAAATAAATACCAAAGGGAAATTGATTTATTCTATTGTAATTTTGCTTTAGCGCATTAGAAAAATGATACCCCTCTAAAAAATTTGTTTAGAACTATGTGATGTAATTATATGTGTGACCATTGCTAATATTGTTATAGTATTAGGATTAGAGACGTAATAATCATGGCTAACAATTGCATGAACTAAATATGTAGTAGTTTGTGTTACAACCCCGTGCCATGTGTGTGTGAGATGCCTACTTTTTTCCTATTGTATGTTGAATCTAGTACATGCTCAGTTGTCTTGGCTAGATTGTAGGATAGTCTATTCGAAAAGGATCATAGGATGTTCTTGAACTTAGTCCACTCTTAGCCTAAATGACTTTCAACATATGAATAAGTACCCCTTGATCTCTATTTTCAGTCTAGGTAGACTATTTTTTTTATTTCACCTTTCTCCTTCCTATTCTAATTATAATGAACAAGTTTTGGCACTGGTCCTCTGGGCTATTATGCACCTCAACTAAGGCAATTTTTCTAAGTTGAGAGTGGATATCATAGGGATGCATGATTAAGTGTAGGTATGAAGAAGGGCGTAAATAAGATAAAATGAAAGTTAGGTTGGGTGGTGTAAAAAGAAAAAAAGGTAAAAAAAAAAAAAGCAAAATGAAAAAGAAAGCATATAATAAACCGCACCCAACCTAAAAAGGAAATAAAAGAAAAAGTGGAGACATTAGGAAAAAATTAAAAAAAAAGTTGGTTGATAAATAGACCTCTAATATTAATGTAGTGACAAGGAGGCTTTGTCACTAAATTTCTAAATATACCATGTGTGATGCCCCAGAAAAATTTTTCGTTAAGATCTCAGACGAAAATGTGTTGAATTCTATTCTTTATCGTGATTAATAATTTTTATATGTGAAATTTCTGTATATGCGACCCGTCATCACGTAGTGCATCAAATAAGATTTCCAATGATATGTGGATCATCCAAAATGGACACTCGAGCGATGAGTTATGATCATTCCAATCTAACCGTGAATAGTGGTGAACAGTAAATGTGCTGGAAAAAAATACTGAGGCCAGGCGAATTTTAGGGTCAACTTTAAACAATCATAACTCCCTATACATAATGATATGGGTGAGCTACTATATATCATCCAATTTGTCCATCAGAGCAAAAAGTTATGGTCGATCTACTTCAGCCTATTATAATAGTGCACCAAAGGACAGATTTGACATTATTTGATTTTTAAGGGTATTTTGGTCATTCCTACTCTAATCCATCCGGGCAAACCATGAATTTAATTCCATTAAGAGCATTCAATAGCTCATTTTTCTCCAAAATTTCCTAAGGCTCAAATCCCAACCCTACTATTCTAAATTTCATGTCTCTTGATTGAACCGTAGAAATTTCAAATTGATTTGGGATTCGAGTTGATCATGTTAAGGGCTTCGAGAAGCACCCTTTATTTTCGTGAATAAAGTTCCAGAGTCGGAAGTTCATATTCATCTTCTATTTTTAGGTATGTGGGGCTTTGAATAAGATTATCCTTTCGATCTTGTGCTTGGTATTTTTGTTGAATTACATTGACATGAGATTTTACATGTTTTACCATGAATTGGAAATATGGTTTTATATCTTATATTATTGTCCATGAGGTGAGGGATTATGTCATCTGATATGTGTATGATGTTGAGATGAAATTATATCCAAAAGTATTTGATTATGAGAGTATGATGATTTAATTTGTTAAGCCTTGATTTATACTATCATTCCACTATTTCCTTATTATGAATTTATAATTGATATTGGAAATTCTATATCCCTACTATGGGTTGATGTCTCAAGTACCTTTAAATGAGAGTTGGATGGCAAATTGAGAAATATTGATATTGAAGTTGCAATGAGTCTTGGTATTTTTCGGATGGTTTTGATGAGTTAAATTATTGAAAATATTATGTATTGAGTCTTCATATCCTTGTCCAAATGTCTAGTCGGTTATGGTTCAATGCATTGATACCTTATTGATGTTGAGGAAGATTAAAGTGTTTTGAGCTAAAATGTGTTGAGTTAGGAATCCACAAATTGATATGATTTGATAAATGAGAAAGTGATTTGATTTGGTCTTTATGATAGACCCTTGTGATGTTGTGGGGATTTCCTAACGCGTTTTGAGTTTGTCGGGGAGTAGTACTTAGCACCGAGAAGGAAATTTGGTATTTTCCCAAACCAATGTGCCACCGTAGGGTTGTTTGATGATGATATATTGGCCAGAGAGCCCGATTGTGATTATTACAGTTTTAAGGTTGTAATCCCTGGCAAAGAGTATGACGCTCCTGCCAACAGGGGTTTCAAATGTTGGTATTCCACGTAGCTCACATGGGGTTGTCGGTTATAGGAAACTCCCCTGTCCATAAGAGTCATGTTTATTGAAATACCGCGTCACTCCGAGTTTTGATGTGGTAAGTCAAGTTGCCTATGATGATCTATAATGATTTATGAGGTTTTTCTCCTACATTTCTTATCTAAGATATTATGAGTTGCATGATTTAATGTCACTTAAGCCAAGTGTGTCATTATGGTCTGTATGTACATTTTTATGAAATTTATGATATCATTTATATTTTCCATGCGCCCCCACATACTTAGTACATATCTTGTGCTGACCCACACATTTTTCTATGGGCTATATTCTTATCATGATGTAGGTTCAGGTACTCAGCCGCAGCCGCGACAGTGATATTTGAGTGCCGCATCTACGTTTCTTCAGTGGTGAGTCCTCATGGTTCGAGGACCAAGTTGCTAGTTTTGGTGCTATTGTTTTGTGATCCCTTTGGTCTATTGAGTCAATTAGGGGTTTGTCCCAATGGCTCGTTGATTTCGCTGTATAGAGGCTATGTCAGACTAGTGTATTGTTGGGTTGGTTTGTGTATAGACATTCCATATATGAACAATCTAACGATATTCTATGCCATGTGCGATGTGATATGATATGTACTTATATATATATATCCTTAGCGTAGCGTGCATGTTGTTATGTTGGAACCCAAGGGTAGTGTTTTGGCTTAAAGGGTTAGCTTGAGGCTATATGTAGCCTTGGGCACTGTGTGGCATCTCGGGATGATATTTTAGGGTGTTACACCATGCCAGTGCCAAAGCCCACGTTACAAGCCAAATAAAGTCCTATAGTGATCCTAACCTGTTTTTACAAAAAAACTAAGGTAAAACAAAAAGGGCAATCCAATGGTATTTTGTGCACATTGTTGGAACTTTTGTTGAAAGTGTTGGTGTCTTGTTATCATCCCAGCATTAACATGCTTTATTCTACTAAGTTAGTGAGACTTCTATGTTGTGAGGGTGCATGAGTTGTGTTTCTAGCCGCTTATATTTCGAGTAGTGTAATTAGTACAAATGTTTCATAATGTGTTTTTAATGTAAAGCCATACCTTGATTCACTTGTGTCACATTTTTTGGCTTTCCTAGATTCACACAGTTAGTTTTGAAAAGTTAAAATAGGAGGGTGTGATGTTATTAAGCTAAAATTGATATTGACTGCCATAAGTATCTTAGGTTTTTTTGGTTAAGAATCATTGTTGTGTTTTGTTGAGTTTTTGTTGCTTGAGGACATATAATGGTCTAGGTTGAGGGTGTTGAGGTGTCATTGTTTCATGGCACTTTTGATTCTTAAATTCGAGAAATATGCAAGTACTTATGTATACTTTGGTGGATATGATGTGTTTATGTGTCTATTTTTCAGGAAATTAGGTTTTTGGAGCTAAACATAAGAAAAGAAGTTGAAAGATTAAATTTGGGCTATCTACGTTTGCATCTAACTAGCGTAGGTATCATGCCATAAGTGTTAGAAAACTCAGGTTTAGAGAAACTACTGTAGTGAAGATTTCCTGTCACTTATGATCAGCAATCTACAACATGTAGGTACCATAGGACTGAGATCCCTAGAAGCAATCCCTAAGTTCCAAAATTATGTAGCCAGCGTAAGTACGAGATGTCACCCATTAGATAGGATTGACATACTCAAGGATCACCCATTAGCTCATTTAAATGTATAGGACTAATCCCAGGGGTCACCTGCTAGATTAGGACTGACTCCACAGTAGTTGTCTTTACCAGTGGTGTAGCACTGACACCCTTCCAGATGAGGTTACATATTGGACCCTAGTTAGCTTAGTATAGGGTATGTCGGTTAGATGAATATATCACACAGTTTAAGTTACAAAATCAGGATTGTCAGATATAGTCAATTCAGCTCAGTAGTATAGATTTAGGACTGCCAGATATAGTCACTCCCTATCATTATAAATAGACTCCGGTATCACCCACTATACAGGACTGATCTCAACTATGGTCAATCAGTAACGGTATCATTAGATTTAGAGATCACGCACTAGATAGGACTGATCTCAGATTCAGTTACTCAGATACAACATGGAACTCAGCTAGTTCCATCAGGTTCAAGACTGTTAGATACAGTCACTCATGTTATTAGTTATATCAATTATTAGAACTTATGTTATTAGCATTCAGCTTTAGGACTGTCAGATACAGTCAACTAGACCAATTCTTCATAATCACAACTATCATACACAGTTATCCATGTATCAGTAAAATAGTATCAGTCCCTCAGCATTCAGTAATACAGTATCATTTTCTTACTTATTAGTGACTCAGATGTCAATATTAGTAGACTCAGTAGTCAAAACTTAGTATTCAGTCCTATCATGATCTCAGTTATAGTTACATATGCATGCATGTATTCTCACGTTCATGTTAGTCAGACAGTTAGTATTGTTCATGCATATGAACCTATTGCATTTAGCCTACCTCACTTGTTTACCAATACATTCAAAGTACTGATGCATTTTTGCTATGGTGTCTTATGCCATAGGTTTAGAAGCACGAGCTCCAGAGAACCAGTAGAATCCCAGTTCAACGATCAGAGTTAGCAGTGAGTCCTCATCTTTCGAGGATATGATGATCACATTACTATTTTAGTTTTTAGTTTATTTCAGTATTTGGAGTTAGTTGGGGACGTCCCATCAACTCCTTATTCAGACAATTTAGAGGCTTTCAGAATATAGTATGTTCAGACTACAGTATGTTCAGACAATTATCTCAATTGTTTTGGTATTGTCATACCATATTTTTCAGTTACGTACTAATATTGAGCCTTATAGCCTTTCAGTTCATGTTTTCATATTTATGATATTATTACTATTATTCAGTGCTCAGTTTATAGATATCAGTCATGGGTTAGCTTGTGGTCCTTCGAGGTCATGGGAACCATATAGCATTTTGGGTACCAGATTTGGGGCATTATAACTTATCTCATATTTATGAGGAAAAGTGAGGTTTGGTGAAGGATATTCATCATTTGGATAATCTTGGAATTCATCTTTTGGACTCTAAGGATGGAGGTATAATTGTGCAATATGTGGTGAAGTCATCTCTTAGTGCTGACGTGAAGGAGAAACGAGTTTTGGATCCTATCTTGATACAGATTAAGGATGATGTGGGTCAGCAAAAAGTCATGGATTTTGAGATTCGTGGTGATGGTATCTTGATATAGCAAGGTAGATTATGTGTTCTCAATATTAATGGGTTATGGGAGAGGATCTTGGCTAAGGCTAATGAGTCGAGGCACGTGGTTTATCCTATTTCGATGAAGATGTATCATAACATGAAAAAGAACTATTAATGGAATAACATGAAGAGGGATGTGATAATTTTGTAGCCAAGTATATGGTTTTTTTAGCAAGTAAAGATGGAGCACTTAAGGCCTAGCGGTTTGTCTCAAGAGATTGAGCTTCCCATGTGGAAGTGGGAAGTAATTAACATGGACTTTGTTACTGGT
>NW_025880551.1:0-2799 GCF_002878395.1 Capsicum annuum
CGGTACATCTTGGTAGCACCGGGATGAATAGAATACCGCGTGCCATGTGCTTCAGCCATAACTCTCTACCTCAGATCATCAACATTAGGCATACACAATCTATTATGAAATCTCAAGACACCATCTCCCCCTTGGAAGAAAACCTCTACCTTTTGGTCCTTAACTGATTCTTTCAGTTCGACCAAATGAGAATCCATATCCCACTTCTCCTTTACTTCCGAAACTAGGGAAGATTCGGAACTACTCTGAACCCAAACACTACCCTCAGCTGAATCGAGCAATCTAACGCCCAACCTAGCCAAACGATACACTTCGCAGACCAACTCCCTCTTATCTTCCTCTACATGCACTACACTGCCCATGGACGATCTGCTAAGGGCATCTGCCACTACTTGTCCTTGCCCGGGTGATACAACACGCTCATATCATAGTCCTTCAGTAACTCTAACCATCGTCTCTGCCGAAGATTCAACTCTCTCTGAGTAAACACATACTGCAAACTTTTGTAATCTATAAAGACATCAACTTGAACACCATACAAGTAGTGTCTCCAAATTTTCAAAGCAAAAACTAGTGCAGCTAAATCAAGGTCATGGGTCGGATAATTCTTCTCATGAGGTTTCAACTGTCGGGAAGCATAGGCTATAACCTTACCCTTCTACATGAACACACAACCCAAACCAGTTTCAACTGTCGGGAAGCATAGGCTATAACCTTACCCTTCTACATGAACACACAACCCAAACCAACTCTGGAAGCATCACAATATACCACAAAATCATCTACACCATTAGGAAGGGTCATCACAGGGGCTGAAGTGAGTCGAGTCTTCAATTCCTGAAAACTCTTCTCGCAATAATCTGATCACTGGAATTTAACTTTCTTTTGGGTCGACCGGGTCAAAGGAGTAGCAATGAAAGAGAAACCTTCGACAAAACGATGATAGTATCCAGCTAGACCCAAGAAACTTCTAATATCAGATGTGGAAATAGGTCTAGGCCAATTTTTCATAGCTTCTACCTTTTGAGGATCAACTCGAATACCATTAGAAGAAACAATATGACCCAAAAAAGTAACTGACCAAAGCCAAAATTCACACTTGTTAAATTTGGCAAACAACTACTGATCTCTAAGGGTTTGCAAGACAATTCGGAGATGATTTGTATGGTCGTTCTTACTTTGGGAGTACACAAGAATATCATCGATGAACACAATAATGAACATATCCAGGTATAGTCTGAACACCCGATTCATGAGGTCCATAAAAGCTGCTGGGGCATTAGTTAATCCGAAGGACATGACCAAGAATTCAAAATGACCATAATAAGTGTGGAAAGATGTCTTTAAAATGTCACACTCTCTGACTTTAAGTTGGTGATAACCGGATCTCAAATCTATTTTTGAGAAGTAGCTGGCACCTTGCAGCTGATCAAACAAGTCATCAATTCTAGGAATAGGGTACTTGTTCTTAACTGTGACCTTGTTATGCTAACGATAGTCTATGCACATGCGTAATGAACCATCTTTCTTTCGCACGAATAAAACGGGTGCACCCAAGGGAGACACACTGAGCCTTATAAAACCCTTATCAAGAAGATCTTTGAGTTGCTTTTTCAACTCTCTAAGTTCTGCGGGGGCCATATGATAAGGAGGACTAGAAATTAGCTGTGTGTCAGGGATAAGATCAATTTTGAATTCTATCTCTCTATCGGGAGGTACCTCTGGGAGATCTTCTGGGAAAATATCAGAAAACTCATTAACAACACTAAGAGATTGAATAGTTGGAGTCTCAGACTTAGTATCCTTTACTCGAACCAAATGATAGATACAACCTTTGGAAATCAACTTCCTAGCTTTAAGATAGGATATCAAAATGACTTTTAGGAGATACAGGATTTCCAGACCACTCAAAGACTGGCTTATTGGGAAACTAAAACTTGACTACCCGAGTATGACAGTCTACAAACGCATAACAAGAGTGTAGCCAATCCATACCCAGAATAATATCAAAATCAACCATGTCTAGCTCAATCAAATCTACAAACATGACTCTGTTAAGAACAGTGATAGCACACTTCTTATATATTTGCTTAGCAATAACAGATTCACCCATTGGTGTAGAGACTAGAAAAGGCTCAGAAATCTTTTCAGCACTGATTTCAAAATTCACAGCCACCAACGGAGTCATATAAGATAGACTTGACCCAGGGTCCATCAACATATACACATCAAAATAAAATACACGGAGCGTACCAGTAACAATATCTGGTGAATCCTCCTGCTCCTGGTGGGGTGGTATAGCATAAAAATAATTCTGGCGCAGACCACCTGCAGTACTAGATAAGGCACCCTGAAGAGGAGTAGGATGAACTATAGCGACCGGAGCATTAATAGTCTGATTCTGGGGACGAACATCATGACTCCCCTGTCTAGAATATGGGCAAACCCTGAATTTATAGCCCAACTTACCGCAACCAAATCAACCCCACTGACCGATTAAGCACTCACCGAGATGGTTTCTATCGTACTTCGGACATGGGAGAGGATGAAGTTTGTTACTCATACTATCCTGGGACCTAGACATAGTAGGCATATTACCCTACTCCGGCCTAATTCTAAATACAGGAGTACTGAATGATGAAGGCGCTGGCATAAGAGAACGGATCTGGAACTGAGGGCAGATCCCTCTAGAAAATCTAGTGTGACTATGCACCTGCTTTTCTGATCTAACTCTCTTACTCTCTCTCTCACTCTCTCTCTCTCTTTCACCTTATTCACCTCAATCTACTGAGCATAGAT
>NW_025880552.1:0-1892 GCF_002878395.1 Capsicum annuum
GTTCAGGACCCTTTTGAAATATGGGATTTTACTTCATGATCAGGACCCCTCTGAAAAATGCGATTTTATATTTGTTCAGGACCCTCTTTAAAATTGGGATTTTACTTTCTGTTCAGGATCCTTCTGAAAAATGAGATTTTACTTTCTGTTTAGGACCCTACTGAAAAAAGGGATTTCACTTTCTGTTCAGGATCCTCTACAAAAACGGGTTTTGTTCAGGACCCTCTTAAAAAATAGGAGTCTACTTTCTGTTCAGGACCGTACTGAAAAATGGGATTTTACTTTCTCTAGTCAGGACACTACAAAAAATGGGATTTTACTTTCTATTCAGGACCCTCCTGAAAAATAGGATTTTACTTTCTATTCAGGACCCTCCTAAAAAATGGAATTTTACTTTCTATTTAGGACCGTCCTAAAATATGGGATTTTACTTTCTGTTCAGGACCCTCCTGAAAAATGAGACTTAACTTACTGTTGAGGACCCTCCTGAAAAATGGGATTTTACTTTCTGTTCAGGTCCCTCCTGACAAATATGATTTTACTTTCTGTTCAGGAACCACTTGATAAATGGGACTTTACTTTCTGTTCAGGACCCTCCTGAAAATTTGGATTTTACTTTCTGTCCAAGACCCTACTGAAAAATGGGCTATTTCTTTCTGTTCATGACCCTCCTGAAAAATAAGATTTTACTTTCAATGTTCAGGACACTCCTGAAAAGTGAGACTTTACTTACTGTTCAGGACCTTCCTGAAAAATAGGATTTTCCTTTTGTTCAGGACCCTACTGAAAAGTAAGATTTTACTTTCCATTGATAACCCTCCTGAAAAATAGAATTTTACTTTCTATTCTAGACACTCCTAAAAATTGAAACTTTACTCTCTGTTCAGGACCCCTCTGACAAATAGGACTTCACTTCTATTCAGGTCCCTCCTGGAAAATAAAATTTTACTTTTGTTCAGGACCCACTTTAAAAATGAGATTTTACTTTATATTCAGGACCCTCCAGAAAAATGGGATTTTACTTTCTGTTCAGGACCCTCCAGAAAAATGAGATTTTACTTTCTGTGTTCAGAACCCTCCTGAAAAATGGGACTTTACTTTCTGTGTTCAGAACTCTCTTAAAAATTAGGATTTTACTTTATGTAAAGGTCCCTCCTAAAAAATTGGAGTTTACTTTTGTTCAGGACCCTTCTGAAATATGGGATTTTACTTCCTGATTAGGACCCTTCTGAAAAATACAATTTTATATTTGTTCATGACCCTCTTTAAATTGGGATTTTACTTTCTGTTCAGGACCTTCCTAGAAAATAGGATTTTACTTCTGTTCAGGACCCTTCTAAAAAATAGGGTTTTACATTCTGTTCAGGACCCTCTTGAAAAATGAGATTCAACTTTTGTTCAGGACCCTTCTGAAAAATAGGATTTTACTTTTGTTCAGAACCCTCCTGAAATATAGGAGTTTACTTTCTGTTCAGGACCATTCTGAAAAATGGGATTTTACTTTGTGTTCAGGACCCTTTTGAAAAATGAGATTTTACTTTTGTTCAGGACCCTCCTGAAAAATAGGATTTTACTTTTGTTCGAAACCCTTCTAAAAAATGGGATTTTACTTTCTCTTCAGGACCCACCTACAAAATCGGATATTACTTTTGTTCAAGACCCTCCTGAAAAATAAGATTTTACTTTCTGTTCAGGACCATTCTGAAAAATGGGATTTTAATTTCTGTTTAGGATCCTCCTGAAAAATGGGATTTTAATTTTTGGTCAGGACCCTCCAGAAAAATGGCATTTTACTTTCTGTGTTCAGAACCCTCCTGAAAAATGGGACTTTATTTTCTGTGTTCAGAACTCTCTTAAAAATTGGGATTTTACTTTATGTTAAGGTCCCTCCT
>NW_025880553.1:0-5203 GCF_002878395.1 Capsicum annuum
TGTCTATGAATATAATTAATTCAGAGTTTTGAACATGTTAATTGAAATGGAGTACTAGATTCAAATATCGTAACAGATAATATATCTGCTGCAACAGACGACATATCTTATCAGACAGATTTAGATATATGTTGCAACATAAGATACAACACGTAGGTCATCTGCTGGAAATATATAACAGGTCTTCCTACTTTTTTTATTTGCTCCAACAGATTACCGATCAATTGCAACAGATAAGTTATATGTTGCAACAGATCGTAAATCTGTTGTGATAGACAGACGGGGAACATCTGCATAATGCAACAGATGACCAACCTATTCCAACAGATAATCAATCTATCACAACAGGTACTATATCTATTACGACAGATATAAAATCAATTGCATTATAAAAATTCAACTTTGCCAGACATAAAAATTATTGCCCCTATATGTATAGTGAATTGGCTTGAAATGAAAATTTATTATCGTGTTCGTCTCTATCTTTTTACATGTTCTTTTTTATACACGGGCTCCAACCATTTAGTTAGTACCCCATATGCCTAGACCCATTGCATCTTTCCCACAACGATGTCGCACACACCAGTTATTTGTGTGCAGGTCAGAAAAC
Organism: Capsicum annuum; assembly: GCF_002878395.1. Taxonomy (NCBI): domain Eukaryota; kingdom Viridiplantae; phylum Streptophyta; class Magnoliopsida; order Solanales; family Solanaceae; genus Capsicum; species Capsicum annuum. Next base: position 611 of record NW_025880553.1, read on the forward strand.
ACTCCATGTATGTAAGCGAGTATGCCCGCACGCTGCACCGGTTGTATATTTTGGGAGCCGGATGTTCTTATTTCGACCTTCAAAAATCCATGATTCCTTCGCCAAGACTTCAGCCGGCAAATGATCCATCAGCTTACTCTGCATCAACAACTTGGGCAACAACTTCAAGAGTGGCTGCATGTGGGTTAAAAACATATTCTTGATGAACACAGGTAAGTTGTAGTCATAAACCTTAGTCTTTTCCTCATATAGTAGTATCTAAACAGTGAGAAAATGGGTGACATCCACGTTCATAACTGTAAGGATTTTCTTTGCCTTGGTCCAGCTCTTGCCGTGTGGATATAGCCTATTCCCTTTAACATATTTAATCATTTCTTCATCCCATTGGAACATAGAAACTAACTGATCAAATCTCAAGCCACCGAAATCAGCTAGATTACGAAGATCAACGTACCTATCTTTGAAATTATTGTAGAAGTTGAGGTCCATTATCCTATCAGCAGCATCATAAGTATCTGGGTACGCTAATTGCCTGCCTCTTATGATGCAGAGAATTTCATCAACATACTGTGGTATAAGAAGATAATTTTTAAATAGGTTAGTAATTGTAAAGAATTAAAACACAGTGAAAAGAATCCGATGCAGAGGGTTCTCTGAATCAGTTCACAGATTACCCAGCCAGCACAACTTATGCAACAGATGTGTATTATGTTGTTATAGAATACCAAGCTGTTGCAATAGATTACACATCTGCTGCATAGATTCTTCTTCATGGAGTAGATTGGAGGGGTAGGTTGGCAAAAGTAAACTTACCTTGTCCTTATACCACACGCGCATATTTTTCATATTCGAGAAGTCTTTGGCGGCAAATGAATGCATGGTGTATTCTTTTTTAACCTTCATCTTGATGAATTCTTCCAGTTCCTTCTTCTTCTCCTTCCAAGAGCCGCAAATATGTCCACCTTCTTCGGCAGCCCCTGAACTTCAACAACTATTGGAGAGGGGGGAGTTGCATTTTTTGTTGATTTTAGAACGGAGAGAATTTGTCTAATTTTTATTCTTTTCCTCTTAACCTCCACTGTAGGAGTGCATGGCTCCCTCACCTCGTTAAATGGTATGACACATCTCCTGGATTTCAGCTCCTCGACAGCTTCAGCAATAGCCTCTAGCTTGTCGAGAAGTTTATCCTCTCTGTCCTTGTACACTTTGCATTTGCAATAAGAACATAAGAGTGAGGATGGGTAAGAGGGACCACTGTAAGAGTGGGAGGGAATGGTGTAGGGGTGAGAGGGAGGATCTGTGCAAGGGGTGTTTTCAAACATATTTATTTTTTGCTGAGCACCAACCTGCTCATAATCACGACTGGAAGCAGAAGCAGAAGCAGAAGCAGGATAGTTGCCACCATAACAAACAACTCCACCAGCAACACTCCCAGAAGAAGCACCCAGATCTGTTGCAGTTGGAGTTAGGTCGTGAAGAGTTTCAATATTAGACTGACCTTGCCTAACTGCTCTTCTTATGGATATTGCTCCATCAAATTTATTCTTTATTAACTCCACCGTTGGGTCTTCTTTTGTATTAACAAGACCCAGGGTAAGAAAAGAAGTCATCCCTAGCTCATCAATGGTAGGCACGATCCAAGGATGCGTAACCTATAAAAAAATGACAGAAGGAATTTAAATCATATAATAATAATTTGTAGTCAGTTGGGTTACATGAGGCTCGGGTTGTGTTAACACAGCCAACTTATGCAATAGACGATATAGCTACCGCAACAGCTGATCTGTATGTTGAAATAGATTGATAATATGTTGCATCAGAATACCCATCTGTTGCATAATTTATAGTAGATGGGTAATCTATTGAGTAGGGTTCAAAAAACAGAGCAACATATGGTTAATCTGTTGCGAAATATGGATCGTCTGTTATAACAGATTACCCATTGCACCAGTTGCAGTTGACGAGTAATCTCTTGCAACAGATGGAACATCTGTTTCAATATCTTTCTTTGAGGCAAATTATTTTAGTTGAAAGAAAACGTACTACATTATCCGAAGGGTTAAAGAGATCAGCCTCATTAATATTTTTTTGCTGCTCTCTACTGCAGCCAACCACCTAAGAATCCTTGGATGAGAAACCTTATTCGGGTAATCCATGAAATGCTTTCGAAGGGGAGGAATGGCTTCACATGACCAAGCCTAAAAATTGTAAACAGGAAGCAAGCAAAAAAAAAGTCACAAGTATATTCAGTATAAATTAATGAATGAGTAAAAATAGTGATCAATTTTACCATGAAAGCCCAAGAAAAGTCGTATAATATGGTCGTCTTTGGCTTTAGCTCTTTCAGTAAATATTTGCCAGTCAAGTAGTAGCTGTCGTAGTCCCAGGGATAATCGTTGAATATCCTAAAATCATCAGCAAGCGCCAACAAATCACGTTTATGACTTTCTTGACGTCTCTTGCCAATAAAACGGAATGGAAAATCAAACTAAGCACAATTTCTCCCTGTAGTGCTTTGGTATGTCTTTATTCTTGAAATCCGCTATCAAATCCTTCACTTTGTAGCTAGGTCCAACAATGCCCAACAACCCATCTTTTTTTACCTTGCATTTGTTGGACCCTTTGTGGGGTGTTTTCTTGATGGCAGGTTCTTCTGGACGATCACATCTCAAGCCCGTCACAATGGCAAACTCTTTCAATCCAAAACAAACCGGTATGCCACAGTAGTTGATCCAGACTTCATCCATCTTATCTCTGCCCTTCTTTGGACCTCCATCATCTCCTGCATACATGATCTTGTGCTTGAGAAGGCCATATACCATGATCATTGGGAAACGAAAAGGGCGGGGCCCAGACAGCTCAAGAAAGTATGCAAAGCAGCTCTTCTTAAAAAGTCCATCTATGCTTTCCTTCTTTATAATACTCCTAAGTTCGTCAAAATATTTCCCCCAACTGACATTTAAGTACAAGATCACCAAATACTGTATTAGGGTTATTCATCGGCATCGCAACTCGAAACTTGTCAATCTAATGGTTTAATAGAATCATGCTGGAATTTTGATATTATTTCACGCCTTATTGGTGAGGAGGATTTATCACTTTCCTCGGCTTCATTTTGCCCTGACTGAGATTGTTTTAGAAGTTCCTCCGAATCTATCTGTACTCTAGCCTTTTTTGTTTGGTGATCGGAAGTTGATCCACTTTCTCCACTTTCTGTTTCTCTTCTTTTAAGAGGCACCTTTTAACTACAAACAAAAGAAAAAGAAAAAATACGTTGCATTTAATGTCTGCATAATTTTTTTAAAAAGGTGAGACAAATTTCAATAAATTATTCGTACCACATAACCAAAAAAAATACTCCAACGGACAACCCATCAGTTGGAACAGATGGGGAACCTAAATCTATTTGAATACCTATTTAATATCTTCCCACAGATATTCCACCTGTTGTAATAGGTGGAGAAATTTCAATAAATTAGTCTCTGCCACATTACAAGAAAATACTCCAACGGATAACCCATCAGTTGGAATGGATGGGGAATTTGTTTGAAGACCTATTTAATATCTCCCAGCAGATCTTCCACCCGTTGCAACAGATGGACCACCACCACCACAACTAATGCCACGACCAATGTCACCAAGACCACCACCAATGCCACCAAGACCACCGACACCACCGCCAAAAAACACAAATACCAACACCACCACCAACAGCCACCAATAACACCACAAACACCATCCAACAATATCACGATAGTCAACAAAATACTGAGAGAAAAACTAGGGTTTTCTCGGGTTCTTCCTACTTTTTTAGCATCAAAACTCAAAATTGCTAACCCATTGTCGAAGATAATACAACTAAAAGTCTTCTTTTTTATCATTAACTAAAAAGCCCTATTTTTTAGAATAAAGAACAAATGTAGAAATCTTCTCGAACTCTGTTACATGCAAAGATAGAGAAAACAACGGATACAAGCGGGAATGAAGTCGAAAAAAACAACTATATGTAGTCGTAAATGGGAAGAAAATTGACCTGTTTTGAAGGGTTGAACAATATGTTGAGTAGTTGTTGTTTGTATTATTTGAATTGTTGAGAGGGAGAGGACACCCCGAGCGAGAGCGAGAACTTAAGATTTGAAATGAAAAGTTTTTCGCGCAAATGGATGATTTGTAATTTTGGAAAAGAATGACAAGTTTTGAAATTGTTAATTTGGTACGAATTGATCTTAATTAATTTTAAAAATATTAAAAGACATAGTTTTTAAAATATTGAGTTGATGAGAACTCATTTCTACTCAGAGTGATCGATCGACGACTCGGGTCGGGATAAATGCAATACCAGCGCCATGCAATTGCAAAGACTTGGTTGGATTTGTCGTTGACCCTGCGAGCTCATTCATTCATCCCTAGTTCCACCTAAATCAACTTAGGTACTATCACTATCCTAACATTGAGTTGATGAGAACTCATTTCAACTCAAAGTGATCAATCGATGACTCGGGTCGGGATGAATGCAATACCAATGCCATGCAATTGCAAAGACTCGATTGAATTTATAGTTGACCCTGCGAGCTCACTCATTCATCCCTAGTT
>NW_025880553.1:5303-9003 GCF_002878395.1 Capsicum annuum
ATCACTATCCTAACATTGAGTTGATGAGAACTCATTTCAACTCAGAGTGATCGATTGATGACTTGGGTCAGGATGAACGCAATACCAACGCAATGTAATTGTAAAGACTCGATTGGATTTATAGTTGATCCTGCGAGCTCACTCATTCATCCCTAGTTCCACCTAAATCAACTTAGGTACTATCACTATCCTAACATTGAGTTGATGAGAACTCATTTCAACTCAGAGTGATTGATCGATGACTCGGATCAGGATGAACGCAATACCAATGCCATGTAATTGCAAAAACTCAATTGGATTTATAGTTGACCCTACAAGCTCACTCATTCATCCCTAATTCCACCTAAATCAACTTAGGTACTATCACTATCCTAACATTGAGTTGATGAGAACTCATTTCAACTCAGAGTGATCAATCGATGACTTGGGTCGGGATAAACGCAATACCAACGCCACACAATTGCAAAGACTCGATTGGATTTGTAGTTGACCCTGCGAGCTCACTCATTCATCCCTAGTTCCACCTAAATCAACTTAGGTACTATCATTATCCTAACATTGAGTTGATGAGAACTCATTTCAACTCAGAGTGATCAATCGACGACTCGGGTCGGGATGAACGCAATACCAACGCCATCCAATTACAAAGAGTCGATTGGATTTGTAGTTGACCCTACGAGCTCACTCATTCATCCCTAGTTCCACTTAAATAAACTTAGGTACTATCACTATCCTAACATTGAGTTGATGAGAACTCATTTCAACTCAGAGTGATCGATCGATGACTCGTATTGGAATGAACGTAATACCAACGTCATGCAATTGCAAAGACTCAATTGGATTTGTAGTTAATTCTGCGAGCTTACTCATTCATCCCTAGTTCCACCTAAATCAACTTAGGTTCTATCACTACCCTAACATTGAGTTGATGAGAAATCATTTCAACTCAGAGTGATCGATCGACGACTCGGGTTGGCATGAATGCAATACAAATGCCATGCAATTGCAAAGACTCGATTGGATTTATAATTGACCCTACGAGCTCACTCATTCATCCCTAGTTCCACCTAAATCAACTTAGGTACTATCATTATCCTAACATTGAGTTGATAAGAACTTATTTCAACTCAGAGTGATCGATGACCCAGGTCAGTATGAACGCAATACCAACGCTATGCAATTGCAAAGACTCAATTGGATTTGTAGTTGACCCAGCGAGCTCATTCATTCATCCCTAGTTCTACCTAAATCAATTGCTATGAAATCTGTTGCAACAAATGACTATGCTGTTGAAAATTTTCAAACAGGTACATATATGTTGCAACAGATGACATATCTGATTTAATTATCAAATAGATATTTGCATCTGTTGTAACAGATATGATATTTGATTTTTTTAATTATCGAATGAATATTTTCATCTGTTGTCACAGATGACTAAGCTTTTGAAATTTTTAAACAGATATTTATATCCGTTGTAACAGATGACTGAGCTGTTCGGATTTCTAAATAGATATTTATATATGTTGCAACAGATGACATATCTGTTTGAAAATCTTTTTATCTCTTTTAATTTTAAAGCAAGAAGCTTATGGTTCAAGTAGATAATATCAAGTAGTAGTACTTACTACTAAAGGCGGTAAAAAATATTTCTTGGATATCTCAAAAGTGAGTTCATTGAGCAGTCTTGTCTTGTCTTTTCAATGTCAGTAGTCTTAGTCTTCCTCGTGCCCCTCAAATTATTAATGAAATTAATGAATATTGAAAACCACCACGTCTACGTACACAATACATCTATAGAAATTATCTCATCTCTTCCTTCAGCTGCAGTTATTTTATTCAACTTCCATCTTTTTCTCTCTCCTCTTTAGGGTCACAACCTTTTTCCTCTCTTTTCTCTTCTCTTCTCATAAAGATCTTTTCGGATCTAAATTCATCCATATCTTTTCTCGACTTATATTTCTGTTTTGATCCCCTTTTTGATATTAAGGTATGGTTCATTATTGCTCTTCATTCTCGTATTCTTCTTTGCATGTTATTTACATCTATTTTTTAATTTAATTACTATTTAACCATATCATATTTATTAAAAAAAATTAAGGAACTTGTAAGTGTTGAATAAATAATTTGAGAATTTTTATTACAATATGAGAAAAAAGTCATCTATTGGGAGAAGTTTAAAAGCCTTGTTGGCAGTATCATTTTTTTATATGTATTTTGTTTGTTTCATTATTGTTGATGCAGTTATTGATGTTGTTGGTGGGGTTGGCGTTGTTGGAACTTGTGGTATTGTTAATGGTTCTGGCACAAAGGATGTAGCTTCTTTGTTGTTAATGATGTTGCTGGAACAATGTTGTTTCTTTTTTGTTGATGTTTATGTTGTTATTGATGTTGCAACAGATGGAGAAATTGTTGGAATAAATAAAACCACCAGAAAGGTTGGTTTGATGTATTCCATCAGACTCTACATCTGTTGCAACAGACTCTACATCTAATGCAATAGATGGACAATGTTATTTTTGTGACATTAACTTTTTTCCTCTTCTTTGTAGATATAAGGAACTGACAGTTGATCAACTTTTGATGAACTATCTCAAGAGGCTGCAGTACAGATGGGATCGGAGAAAAAACTGCTTATAGATGGAACCACTTTATATGTGGGAGGTATGTATTACTAATAATGTTATCGTGAAAATACACATAGAGTGCAATGATTTTGTGAATGATGTTTTTACTGATTAGTCATAGATCGTTTAAACAAGATGTCTGCAATTTTACAGTTAAGTTTGGTAGGTCCGAACTGATAAGGCTGAGGGACCATGAATATGGTTCTGATAGCCTATTAAGATTTAATGTCGGTTGTTGCTTATGTTTATTTGTTAAGTATTGTGATGGGATCTAATTTTTGTGTCATTGTAAAGAGATTCAATAGAGATTGGATTAACTTTTAGGGTGTATTGGACCATTAGAGGGCCTTCAAAGCTTAGCACTGCATCTAATAAGAACGGAAAACCAATATGTTTATTGCCCTGGCCAAAATTTATATGGCTGGGTTGCTCGCTCGGGGTGATGATTTTATGCCAGAATGTGTGGTAGGAGAATGCTTTTGAAGGAAAATGGGTGGTTGATGGAAGACTATATCATCTGAGAGCTAATTGAAGAAAAGACATCGGGTAGAAAGTAACTTCTAACGAATCTGGCCGGTGGAATTATCTTAATAGATGCGAGATCTGAATCAAGTGCAAATATGAAAGTATATCCGGTAATGTAATTTCATCTGTTGTGTCTCTTAAAGAAAAACAATGCAGATGGACACTTTGCTAGGGAGCTACGTGGTCAGGATTATCACCTAGATAAAAAATAGGAGAAGACCAACAAAGAAGCCTCATGGGCATCGAGGGTATAAATGATGTACAACAAGTCTAGAAAACTTATGACAATAGCAACTGCAGTTAAAATAAGGAATCTAAGCGAAGGCAGCAAATTTCTGAATTTTAAATTTCATCCCATGCCTTCTTATTTGTGTTTTTTATCAGGTCCACTATCGTTGACCTGATCGGAACCACAAATGAGATTGAAAGGCAAATAGAGTATCATTGCTTCCTTAGCAATATGGTTATAATTGATTGTGTTTTCTTGCCTTGACATGCTTTCAACATTCCTTGGAGAAGATCAGATGTTTGTTGTAGTATGTGAATCC
>NW_025880554.1:0-1087 GCF_002878395.1 Capsicum annuum
GCGCGAAAACACGCAAGTGTAGCCTTCTCTTGATTTGATAGATTCTGATACGGCACAGTACAATACGAGATGATGGAATGCAATGGGATAGATGGTAGAGGGCTGCCTGCGCCCAAAAGCAATGATTCACTTGTCCCCTTGTCCATAGGGACCTCGTGGCATACAACCGAAACGACTCCCACTAGATAGCCGCCCCTTTCTCTCTTTTTACAGCCTCGTGGACGGACGAAAGAAGGGAAGTTATTTTCTCATTTCTTTTTCGTAGTAAGAAGACACTAAGACGCACCCACTACACACCACACACTCAGACGATTTTACTTAATAGAAAGAGGTTGCAAAAAAGGAAGAGAATGGATCCACTCAAAAAACTTTGTTCGGAATCTACAACCTACGCTCCGCCATCCATTCCAAGTTTAGGAACCTAGGTAATAGTATCCCGATCAAAGAGCTGACGAAGGGGATGAGCGGAAGAGAGAGTCTACTGGACGCGGATCAACTAGCGGAGACTCTTGGAATAGCTGGAGTAAGAAGTCCCCAAGTGAGCGTCTTATGGGGGGCCGTCAAGCACATACGGCAAGGACCAATGGAGATATCGTTGTTGCATAGCTCAGGTCGGAGCAAGGTGCCATCGAACGTTCAACAGGTAGTCTCACGATCGGGGATGCCGAAAAAAGGCTTCAATTGTTTCTGGTGCAAAGTCAGTAGTACTAGGGCCTTCGAGTTGGAATTTCCAACTATAAACAAGTGTAGCGAAGTCACCAGTACTAGTCAGAACTAAACTCCTAACCTTTGAAATTGAGCTTCTCCGGTCCTGGGAGAGTTGTTTCTTTCTTTGACTTGGTTTGCCCACTTCAAAAGGTTTCCAGAAGACCTTATCCCTCAAACCTCATGTGGAAAGAGAGATTCCTTAGGTTGCATGATATTCCTTGCTTTACTACCAGGTAGTCGAAAATCAATTCATCCGGAATTCCACTGTCCTTTCAAGAATGGCATGAAGCTTTGGTTTGGCTGTGCCTGCTACCCAGCCGTACTTTATCCATGATGTTTTCTCAGGCTAGGTTACATGAAAATAGAACTTGACTTGACA
>NW_025880555.1:0-1556 GCF_002878395.1 Capsicum annuum
TTGGAGATGAGGGCTCTATGACTGTTAGGGAGTTTATGAACCTGCGATAGGGATCTATGACTGTTAGGAAGTACTATCTAAAGTTCAATCAGTTGGCCAAGTATGCTCCTGACTTAGTGGCTGATAATAGGGCTAGTATGAGTAAGTTTGTAACTGGAGTGTCTAGTTATGTGGTTAAGGAGTATAGGTCTACTATGCTAAATAGTGAGGTGAGTCTTTCTAGGCTGATGAATAATGCCCAATAGATTGAGGTAGATAATATTAAGGAGAGAGATAAAATAAGAGGGAATAAGAGAGTTAGGTCCGAGTAGCACAGACAGGGTCAGACTAGATCATATAGAGGGAGTCGCCCTCAGTATCAAGATCTTTCATCTATGCCAGCACCATCATCTACTAGTGCTCCCGTGCCTAGAGGTAGGCAGGAGCAAGGTAGCAGGTCATATGCATCTAAGTCCCAGTACAGTGCTAGCAGTAAGCCAAATCATCATCTGTATCCTAAGTGTGGTAGGGCTCATTCGGGTGACTGTTGGGGTGAGAAGAGAGGTTGTTTCTGATGTGGTGACATGGGTTACAGAGTTAGAGATTGTCCACAGGATGGACAAGGGCATCGTGACTATCGCCCTCAGACCCAGACTCAGACTGTTAGTACTCCAGTTCCAGCGACTCGCCCAGCCCCACCTCAGGGCGCCTCTTCTAGCAATGCTGGCGGGCAGCGCCAGAATAGATTCTATGCTTTACCGTTCTGCCAAGAACAGGAGGACTCTCTCGATGTTGTTACTGGTATGCTTCATATATTTCAGTTTGATGTGTATGCTTTGTTGGATCCTGGATCCAGTTTCTCATATGTTACACCTTTGATTATTGTGAATTTTGAAATGAGTCCTGAGATTATTCCTGAGCCTACCCTAGTTTAGTGGGTGATTTGATTGTTGCCCAGAAAGTGTATAAAAAGTGTCCTGTTACCATTCTTCATAGAGTCTTGTTGGCTGATCTAATTGAGTCAGACATGGTAGATTTTGATGTAATTCTGGATATGGACTGGCTATATTCTTCTTATGCCTCTATTGATTGTCGGACCCAAGTGGTCAAGTTTTAGTTTTTGGGTGCATCCGTGTTTGAGTGGTCTGGGAATTTTGTGTCACCCAAGAGTAATTTTATCTCTTACCTCAAAGCTAGAAAGCTTTTTTCCAACGGGTGTATTTACCATTTGGTTAGAGTCAAAGACACTAAGTTTGAGACTCCAACTCTCCAGTCTGTTAACGTTGTCAATGAGTTTTCTGATGTCTTTTCGGATGATCTCCCAGGGATACCTCCTGATAGAGAGTTAGAGTTTGGGATTGATCTTCTTCCCGATACTTAGCCCATTTGTATTCCTCCTTACCATATGGCCCCTACAGAACTTAAGGAGTTGAAAGAGCAACTCAAAGATCTACAAGATAAGGGTTTCATAAGGCCCAGTGTTTCTCCTTGGGGTGCTCCTGTGCTGTTTGTGAGAAAGAAAGATGGCTCTTTACGTATGTGCATTGATTACCGCCAACTGAATAAAGTCACCGTAA
>NW_025880555.1:1656-3463 GCF_002878395.1 Capsicum annuum
TTTCGGCTATCATCAACTTAAAGTTAGGGAGTGTGACATCCCAAAAACTGCTTTTAGAACTCGTTATGGCCATTTTGAGTTTTTTGATATGTCTTTCGGGTTAACTAATGCCCTAGCAGCTTTCATGGACCTCATGAATCGAGTGTTTAGACAATATCTGGATATGTTTGTCATAGTGTTCATCGATGATATACTGGTGTACTCCTGTAGTAAGGATGAACATTCTGATCATCTCTGAACTGTCTTGCAAACCATTAGAGATCACAAGTTGTTTGCCAAGTTCAGTAAGTGTGAGTTTTGGCTAAGGTTAGTTTTTTTTCTGGGTCATATCATTTCTTTCGAGGGTATTAGAGTTGATCCCCAAAAGACCAAAGCTGTTAGAAATTGGCCTAGACCTATTTCTCCGACTGATATCTAAAATTTCTTGGGTTTAGCTGGCTATTATCGCCATTTTGTTCAGGGTTTCTCCTCTATAGCGTCTCCTATGACTCGGTTGACCCAAAAGAAAATGAAGTTCTTGTGGTCTGAATCTTGTGAGAAGAGTTTTCAGGAGTTGAAGATTCGACTCACTTCAGGCCCTGTTTTGACTTTGCCTGATGGTGTTGATGGTTTTGTGGTGTACTGTGATGCTTCGAGAGTTGGGTTGGGTTGCGTATTGATGCAAAAGGGTAAGGTGATAGCTTATGCTTCTAGACAGTTAAAACCCCATGAGAAAAATTACCCCACCCATGAGCTTGAGTTGGCTACTATTGTGTTTGCTTTGAAAATCTGGAGACACTATTTGTATGGTGTCCATGTTGATGTTTTCACTAATCATAAGAGTCTGTAGTATGTGTTTACCCAGAGAGAATTGAATCTTAGGTAGAGACGATGGTTACAATGGTTAAAGGACTATGATATAAGTGTGCTGTACCATCCGGGCAAGGCCAATATTGTGGTGGATTCCCTAAGTAGAGTGTCCATGGTTAGTGTTTTACATGTGGTAGAAGGTAAGAAAGAGTTGGCTCATGATGTAATCGTTTGGCTAGATTGAGGGTTAGATTGTTTGACTCTGCTGAAGGTAGTATAGGGGTTCAGGGTAGTTTCGAATCCCCCTTGGTTTCAGAAGTAAAGGAAAAGCAATACTTAGATGCTAGTTTGGTCAGACTGAAAGAGTTAGTCAAGGAACAAAAAGTAGAGGTTTTCTCCTAAGGGGGAGATGGTATATTGAGATTGCAGGGTAGATTGTGTGTCCCGAATATTGATGATCTACGATAGAGGATTATGGCTAAAGTGCACGGGGCGTGATATTCTATTTATCCTGGTGCCACCAAGATGTACCGAGACTTGCAGGAAATCTATTGGTGGAGTGTCATGAAGAAAAAGATATAGCAGTGTTTGTAGTTAAGTGTGCAATATGCCAACAGGTTAAGGTTGAACACCAAAGACCTGGTGGTATGATGCAAGAGTTTAGTATTCCCACCTGGAAGTGGGAAGAGATAAATATGGACTTCATGATTGGTTTACCTCTTTCTCGACGTCATCACGATTCCATTTAGGTTGTACTTGATAGGTTCACTAAGTCTGCTCATTTTTTGCCTGTTCATACTTCATATACTGCTGAGGATTATGCTAGATTGTATATCTGAGAGCTAGTCAGACTGCATGGAGTTCCCTTGTCTATCATTTCGGATGAGGGTACTCAGTTCACTTCGCAATTTTGGAAAGCTTTTCAGAAGGGTCTTGGTACCCAAGTGCTTTTGAGTTCTGCTTTTTATCCACAGACCGATGGTCAAGTTGAGCGGACCATCCAGACCTTAGAGGATAT
>NW_025880556.1:0-4135 GCF_002878395.1 Capsicum annuum
CATTCATCAAGAAATGGAAAGGAAAAGACAAGATATGACTGTTTGATAAAGACCCCTCTAATTTTTCCTTTTGTAATAGTAAAATCACTGTGCACAGGGACCTATCTATTACTGTGCAAGATTCTCTTTTTTATTATTTATAGACGCCTCATTCTTGTGAAGAGGCAGGAGTTCAGAAGTTCTCTCCTTTTGTTTTCCAAAAACTCTCTCTCTCTTTCTTTGTAACATATTTAAGAATTAAATAAAAGAAGAAGCTACTGTTTACTACTATTTCAGTCTAGTTCCCGGCTAGTCAGATACATATCTCTTTCTTACTTGTGTTCATTTAATTAAACGTCTTTCCTAACCCAGCCATGACTATGTCCGGCTGAAAGGTTTCTTATATCTATGTTGAAGATCTAGCTTCGCTGACATGTTAACTATGAAAGCTACAGACTCTATCAAAATATAAAAGAATATTTCTAATTTCTTGACTTGGTTCCAAAATGGAGGTACAGTCGAGTTCAATACACTTATGTTAGCCTAGTCTCTGTGACTTCGTCTAGTAAGTTGTGCCTCTCTATCCCATTGTGCTACTAAGAAAAGGGCGAATTCTGCACAATTAGAACTTCTAGACACATAGGTTTAACATAAGGGTATTAAATCTCTGACAGGCCCCATATTTGGGTAAAAGAGCAAAGAGCCCATACAGTTATTAAACTATTTAAGATTCTTTTCTATTTCGGTTGGTGCTTTGGTTCGGTCTATCGACTATGGCTTAATCCGATATTGTTATATGGTCTGGCAGGCTGAGTGGCATACCCCAGCCTAAGAGATCCTGTTAATGGTATCAAAGCCTGTGAATTTTCAAAGTAAAGATGTTACGTGGGGTGAAGATTTTTAGCATAAATATAAGGCTTTTATAATTATGGATATGGGAGAAGTTAGTACTAAAAGTACAAAACTCGAAGAGGTAGATTTACCTCAAGATATGGATTTACTAAATAAATGGACAATTCCAAAAGTTGAATTAAAAACCATTTATGAATATGAATTTTTTGATAAAATAAAACATAAACAAATTATTAAAACAACTGAACAATCCCTTGCTTTAAATACTGATGAGCAGACTATTCAACTCCTAAATAAGCATGATATTGATATTTTTAAACATAATTATAATTATATGCATATTGGCCTAGTACAAATTGCCTTCGACCTTTAACACTAAAGGGTCTCCCTGAAACATTTTTAGCTGCTTTGCGTGATGCTAGAAATTTAAATTTTAGAAAATCCTTAATGGGATCTATTGAATCTACTCTTGCCTATGGTCCTATATATTTTAATACTCAGCCAAATTTACAATTATCTCTAACTGATGTAAATATTCTTCATGCTTTAACCTTAAATGTGAAAACTCATGGATATTATTATGCCCCTAGATCTGAATTAATAGGATTATCTTACCGCATATACTATCATTTATTATCAACTTTAAATCTTTGATGTAAACTAATAGATGATAATTCTGATTGCACTATGCTTATGGAAACTAATTTTATAAAATCCAGGGTTACTACCCAAAGACCTATTCGATGGGATGAAATTGACTTCCCCAAAACATGGATTTTAAACTCAGTCACTTTCCCAAAACAATTGGCGGAGGATGTGACTAATTCAGAGTTAACTCAAGTAACTCAAAATTCAGATGGACGAATTTGTCTACAATTTGATAATAATCCCACAGTCTATAGAAATTTTTTTTCATTACCAAGAAGACTTCCTTCTATACATCATACTTCTCCTATCGAACCTGATTATGGTCTGGCTAGGAATCGAGCGGCATCCTTGCATACTATTAATTCTGCAGATTCACATGTTACACCCAAAGGTGTAGAAAAGATAAAAATCAACTCCAAAACCAATATAGTTCAAGATTTTGATAATGAAAATCCTACCCCATCTGAGATAGATTTTCATATCAATTCTATTTAACTATGATGATACAACTTATTGATTTTAGTCCTGGTTCTCAGGCAAGAAAATATATTCAGAAAGAATTTTTTTCTGAAAAATGGAAAACGTTTAGGACATGGTTTTTCGAGACTTATTATCCTGATGAATTACGAAATATTTCCGAAGAATTCTATGAAATATATGTCTTGCATAATAACATTATTTTTTTTGTACCATGGTTTATGTCTGCATATTTGCCGTCATATATCAAAATTCTGATGGTACAATTACTCAGGCAATATATCCTCCTCAGTATTCCTTTATATTACCCAATAATACCGGAATGACTTTTTCTGCTTTCCAAAAATATGTCAGTGAAGATGTTGAAAAAATTACTGTTTCTGAAATAAATAACCTTATCGCCCAAAATAATTATTTGAGTCTCTATGTTAAGGTTTTAGGAGAACATATTTTCTCTCTTGATAAAAAACTTGACGAATTAATTGAATTAGTTAACAAACTTAGCCCGTAGATGAATTCCTCTAACATTCCTTCTACTTCCGAAAACAAAGAAGAAGAAGGATATATTTTATCTAAACCTTGTATCCAAAGACCTCCTGAAATAGAAGGATTTGAAAAAGTTTCTCAGTTAGACCAATTAGAAAAACTCTTAGACAAAAAATTCTCTTGTTTAAACATTCAACCTCTTAATATTTCTGATGATTTTGTGCAAAAACTAGAGTCTAATTTTGCTGATAATATCGGATCTACTCAAAATATTGGAGATGTAATCTCTTCCGAGCTAAATAAGCTAAAAGGTATGATTAAAAAACAACCGAAAAAAAATACGCTGATATTTCCCGTATGTCTACTGCATATTATCCACGTCCAACTTCTCAACATATTTTGATAGAGGAAAGAGATTGGAATCAAACAAATACTTCCTATAGTGGAAAATCTATTTATGAATGGAATATTGACAGATTATCTGATCGACAAATCTCTATTTTTATCCATCGGATGTCCATGTATGCTACTATTGCCACAGCCACTGCTTCGCCAGAGAATCGAGCCAATCGTACTGACCCAACAATTTGTAAAATGATTGTTGTGGGATTTACTGGCCAACTTCGAGGCTGGTGGGATAATTTCCTAGACGACGATAAACGTGAGGCTATTTTTAATTCCACTAATGATAAACCTGGAAAAGATAATCTAGGTAGACCACTTTGGGCAGGACGATCAGATGCTGTCTATACCCTTATGCTTACAATTATTGAACATTTTGGAGGAAGATTTACCAATCAATATGAAAACATTAGAAATCTTCTTAATAGTTTAAAATGCAAACACTTAGGAGAATTTAGATGGTATAAAGATATCTTTCTTAGTAGAGTTATGGATTTACCCGAAAGTAAGTATAACCATTGAAAAGCTAAATTCATTGATGGCCTTCCACCTATATTCGCTGAAAGAGTTAGAAAATCACTTAGAGGATCTTATGGCAAAGTCCAGTATTCAGAAAAAACTTATAGTCAACTTATTGTAGCTTGTACTCAAGAAGGCTTAGCCCTTTGCAACGAGTTAAAATTAGCCAGACAGATTAAGCTCGACAAACTCAGAGAAAAATTCCAATTAGGAGATTTTTGTGAACAATTTGGTATGGATAAACCCTTAGCAAGAAAAACCCAAAGATATTCCAAACCTGATAAATCCTATAGAAATAAACGTTCTAGGCATAGAACCAAAGAAGAACGGGAAACTAGAAAATCCTTTCGTAAGTCTACCAGATTCAAATAAAAATAGATCAAAAAAAGAGTTAGCCAAAATTAAGTGCTATAAGTGCAACCAATATGGTCATATAGCTCCAAACTGCAAATTACAAAAACTCAAGTCTTAGGACTTTCTGAAGAAGTTCATGACCAAGTTTATAATTTATTATATACCTCTGATTCCGAATCTGATTCTACATCTGAAAATGATTTTGAATTACCTAATTCTGATAGTGAACTCAATCAGGTTGATAAATGTAATGATTGTGATAATGATATTTGTAATTGTGATGAAATGATGTATAAACTTCAAGCGAAATTCGAAGATCTTGATTTAAATGTTCAAACTCTTACTGCTGATAATGTCCCTGAATTACTGAAAGAAGTTACTGATAAAAAACTTTGTGAAAAAATCATTAATTTTGCTA
>NW_025880557.1:0-1873 GCF_002878395.1 Capsicum annuum
GCTTAAGCAAGAAACAATAGTGAAGACAAAGTAATACCCTACACTAACGAACCATAATGGCAATAGCCTTCTATCCTAATCCGCGTCCTCCAGACCCTCCTATCTAGGGTCATGTCCTCAGTAAGCTGTAACTGCTTCATTTTAGGCACATTTTCGTTCTAATACCAAAAACATCTTTTGTCAAAGTAAATACCATTGAATTTCTTTTAGGACAATTAAGGATTTCTAAAATTAGAAATGGGTGAACCCATTACCCCTGAGTTCTGGACGTTGTTCTTGGTCCTAAAAAGTTGGCCTTATATAGATTTCTCAGTCATAAAAGTAAAGAAGGGATTTCTGGAACTAAAGGTTTTCTAAACATCACCCACCAGTCATCCCTAAACACATATTAATCTCCAACCAAACTAAACAAACTCCTGACCAGCACCAAACCAAACATAAATGTACCGACCAAATCTTTATGTCAACTAGTTTGTATTCTCTTATAACACTTATCATCGTCATAGTTTTGTATATATAGACCGTCCCTAACATATTTCAGATGTTTCTCCTATATTCACCCATTCAGAATATTTCATTAATTAGCTTAAGTACATTCTTAACAGACTTTATCTGAATGAATTGTTTCCTAAAATCACTCTGTTAACAAGGATAACACTATTAAAGTTACTTAAAATATCAAGCTTCCCAAAAAAGTTGCATGCTTCTCATGGACAGTTCTCAGAGAAGCTTGTCTCACGCAAGACAACCTCTGCAGAAGAAAAATTTAGCTGGTAGGTAGAAGGTTACATGTGCTATCAGAATCCAGAATCTGTTGACATTGCCCAGCAGCTACAGACATGTGGTCTATATTTCTATCCATGCGTATAAGCTGGATCATACCTCAAGGCATTAAAGAAGCAGTTGAAGGCTAGAATAGTTGGAAAGTTGATAGAGCCATTAAGAAAGTCTGGAAGATGATCCCTTATTGTATCTTTTGTGTTCGATTGCAAAATAAGAATCACAGATGTTTTGGTGGAATTTCTATTCCTTCCCATTTTTTAAAAGCTAAAGGTCTATTGTACCTATAGTGTTGACTCATATCTAGATTTTATCAGTTCACATCAGTCCAGTTTCTTTAACTTAAGCCATATTTTTGCTCTTTTGTTAGCTTTCTAGTTTGACTGAAACATATTGTAATGGAACAAACACTAGCATTGGCCACGATTAGGGGTGGGCATTCGGTATTCGGTTCGATATTTTCATAATTTAGGTTCGGTATTTGAAAGTAGATACCAAATACCATACCATTAAACTTCGGTTCGGTAATTCGGTATTCGGTAAATTAAATTTTGGTTCGGTACGAAATTCAGTATTACCATATTAAAGTTGGACATGTTTGTAGTGATCCTATTTGGTGATAATAGTGGTGATTTTCAACTAACGTTTTCAGAAAAATTCAATTTTGTTTGGTAGTTTGACACCTCTGAATACATAGTTTTACACCAGAAAAAATCAATTTATTTGGTCTTGTTACACGTTGATACGTGTGACTCAATTAATGAACATCTTAAAACCTATGTTATTGTAGTTTGATCCAGCTCCAAGAAGGGGAGAACTGGATGTAACATGAATAACATTTACATCAAACTGGATGCAACACAAACTGAATGTAGAGAACTGGATGTAAATGTGATGTAAACTCATAATATTACTTTTTATAAATGTGATGGAGAGTAATATATGTTATGTTGTCTGCCAAATGCTGAGTTTTGTTTCTATCCGCTGTTGGCATATGAACACAAGGATTAAGAAAGCTTGACCAAGTACCCTTGGTTAAATCCATATTCCGACCTACGTTAGGAACATTAGAGTTGGGAAAATGCAGCCACCA
>NW_025880557.1:1973-2758 GCF_002878395.1 Capsicum annuum
GCCCCGATTTTCAGTCTTAGCGTGATATTTTCTTCAAAAGTTGTCATATGTTGGTTGCAAGGAAGTCTGCTGTGTAAAGTTAAGAGTCTACTTTATGACTGTGTTTAACAGTTCAAAGTTTGCTTGGGCAATATTCACACAAGTATGTGTGGACTAGGTATGTGGCCTATGGGTCACTTAACTATAATTAGAATTTTGAAAAATACCAAATACCAAACGGTAGTAATATTTTTTACCAATCCTGAATCCAAATACCGTAATTTTAAAATTTTACTTCCAAATACCATCCCAAATACCAAATTACCGAATATCAATTATCAAATTTTTCGGTTCGGTAATTTGATTTTTGGTATTTTATGCCCATCCCTAGCCACGATACACTTATATCCCTAGTGCATCTTTCACGACAATAACCATATATAAAGAAATCACCTCAATTCGTTGAATTAAAATATAAACACGACAGAAACCAACTTTTTATGGAGTTAACAATGAAAGAAACAAGCTATATCACGGTTATGGTCACTGGAGTCATCACTAGTTCACAACCTAGAATACCAACAACTACCCGAGTTTTTCTCAAGAGAATCAATTGCAAAAAGCTAAACAAGTGAAGAATGAAACAACACAAAGATGAACAGAACAAGGTCATAATCAGCACAGGGTGCATTTGCAATCAGCACAGAAAATCTACATCTATCGACTATCAACACTAACGGAAGGCAGACCAGTCCCGGCAAATAAGTAGATCCACTACCTCAAACTTAGACTAGGTATTACAACAA
>NW_025880558.1:0-3721 GCF_002878395.1 Capsicum annuum
AGGAGAAAATGGGTCACAGAGAACCCATCCTCTACAGGTAGAGCCTGTTGTTGAGGTGTAGTTCCAAATATGAGTTCAGTATTCAAAATGACCTTTTTGCGTAGCTGAGTTTGCTTCCTTTTAACTGATCAATCTTGCTGAGCAACCCAGAAACGTTATGAACCAGTTCTCAGCAACTCCTCCTGGTGGATAATGAGGTCTCACAATCCGAAAGATCTCTATCAGGTTCTGGAGAGAGTGGTTCATCATCAATAGAGTCCACTGATTCAGCAAGCACTTTGTCCTTTGGAAGAAAACAAGCATCATATTTATTAGAAGCATGGATGCATGAAATCCAAGTTCAGAGTTTTCTTGTTTTTTAATTTATGTATTTGAGGGAAAGAAAGGAAGTATGCAAATAGTAAAATGTCGAATCGGGGACCATGCTTGAACTACTATTGGGACTGCTGGAGAGGTACCTGTCAGTTGAATGGTGATCAAGTGAATTCCCAACTAAATCTGCTTCATCTTCCAAAGGAGAAAAATATCTAGTAGGATAAGTGAGAGCACATTTAGCTCTAAACCTTTGCAAACCTGGTTCTGAACTCTTTATTTCGGCTATCTCAAAATCCATATCTTCTTTATCAGATCTACCAGGTCGAGCACCAAGTTTGTCTTCCACATTGCTCGAAGTTTCAGAAGAAGCTGAAGCCTTTTGGGGCTTTCTGCCTGATCCTGCTGGCATCGATTCCAAACACATGAGCCTAGCAACCAAACTTGGAGCTTTCATTTCGCGCTTGCTTGCACAACGTGTATCAGTCCTTCCATTATTCTTTGCATTTGGAAAACCCCCACTATTCTCATCAGCAATCTACATTGTTCATACAAGAACCAAAATCAATAAAAACAAAAACTTTCCTGTCAGGCTAAAATCTGAGACAATAGAAGAAAATGAATGCTAAATGTGGGAGTATAGTTCAAGAATTGAGTACCAAATGAAGCTTTGGCTGCTTCTCATCCCCTCCAAACTTTTTTGAAGCTTGTTTCAAGCAAGCTATAAGAATGCAGAAAAAAAAAAAGAAATAATTTAGCCCTCTAGCTAGAATCAGAATGCAGCAAAAAAAAAAAGAAATAATTTAGCCCTCTAGCTAGAATCACCTTCTAGAAATTAAACATTCGGCTTTAAAAATGAGTAGAATGTAGTAGTAGCTAACCTGGTGAAAGCAGTTTCTTTGGAAACAGCTTCTTGGCAAATCTACGGTTCCGATCAAAGAGCTGAAAGAAAATGCCCACACAACCACAAGGCCTTTGAGGTTGTCTCTCATTCATTTCTTTAGCTAAGCTATCATTCATCCTTCAAAATCCTCTCTTAAATTTCTTCACCTTTTCTCCCACTCTGCTGAATGTGATTCACACACTTTATCTTCCCAATAAGATTCTATCAAACATTATCTTCACATTAATTTGTAAAGAATTAAACAAAAGACCCCCCCACTGTCCCCTCTGCCCACCACATCACTCACCCTCCTTGGCCCAAAAAAAGAAAATGGGGAAAAAGAAATTACATTTTCATGCAAGAAACAAAGCAAAAACTGAACAAAATATCAGAAAGAAAGTAGAAAATAGATATGAAAAGTAAAACCCTGAGCTGTTTTCAATTATGACAAAACTTTCACAAGAAACCACAGTCAAACAAAGCAAACACAGAACAAGAAAATACAAACAGCAATACCCAGAATGTCTTCAACTTGCACCAAATGTGCTACTGTTCAAGAAAACAGCTAGAAATGGTTATAGTACACTCTAGTAAGCTATTCTTTTCTTTTTTTAATCTTCTTTATGACAGTGAAAAAAGCAAAATCATAATTATTTTAAATTAGTTCCTACAAACATGCTTTCTATGCTTTGCTATCACAAATGCTACAGAATAAGAAAAGAATACGTCAATAGAGACTAACCGATTAGGCACCAAACAATAATAATAGTACCCAAAGCAATTGTAGCAAGGACAAGACCGAATTTTTTTGAAATCCAAAGTGCCAAAGAACTTCAAAGTACTTTTAAGACAAAATAGAGGGTGTAATAGCGGAGGAGAAGTTTTTCCTCTTAGAAAAAGAGAATGGTGAGTTTATATAGTGAGGTGGGCCGTCCACAATCCCAAATAATGAAGGAAGAATAATATTTAATGGAAGAAGAATAACATATAATGAATCAATTAAGGGGATTGTTCCCTTAAATAGATGGGGTAAATCAATCCGTTCAACCAACCATGCTATAGTTGCCATAAATAAATAATACCCTATTATAACATTTGAAATTTCCATGAATAGAACAAGTAAAAAGAGATTCTTCCTACTTATTAAATGAAATCAAGAAGAGGTATCTAAATTTACCATAATTAACGTGTGAGGGGGTATCTGTCAACCAAGTAAGGCAAGAAAAAAAATCAATTACTGAGATGCTTTTCTCAAATCAAATTGGTACAGGATCATACCCAAACAATCAAAACGTGCACATATTAGCCTTATTAAAGATTTACGTCAAAACGTGCACATATTAGCCTTATTAAAGATTTACAAAAAAATCCAAAAAATAAAAAATTAATTACTGAGATGCTTTTCTCAAATCAAATTGGTACAGGATCATACCCAAACAGTCAAAACGTGCACATATTAGCCTTATTAAATATTTATGAAAAAAATCCTCAAATCGTCACATACATGCTTTTCCTATAGAAAATTACCCATATTGACTAAGAGGCATAAAAAATGTGAAGTTGCAAGAAGTTAGGCGTGTTTGCACATACCAGAGAGAGACGAATAAATTGACTCACCATTCAAGTTAAGCTTCACGAAATTTCAATCAAGCAGGACATGCAAATAGGGTCGAATAAAAATCACCGACTTAAAATCAACACATTTATTCAGCAAAAATCAAACGTGGCCACACTTATAAGAGAGACAGATGAAGAAATAGTAGTAAAGTTCACACATATATTTCGAACACGGGATCAAACCTAAAGACGGATTCTTCATTTTTGATGAGGAAGGGTTGCATGGTTGGAACGCCGAAGGGGTTTGTCGGAGGTATCGCTGTGAGAGAGGAGTGAGGCTGTGTCGCGGCTGTTGGACGTTCACCAGAAGGGAGAAAGAAGGCGACTGGAGGACGGAGGATAGAGTGGCGGTGTGGAGGCTTGGCAGGCCTTCTCCGTCGATGGCGGCGTTGTTCGCCGGTGGAGGACGAGAAGGGAGGGGGCTGCCCATCGGAGCAGCGGCTGGACTCGCCTGGGGTAGGAGCTGGCGGTGCGTATGGAGGAGAAGGAAGAGGCGACGACGATGGCTGTTCGCCAGAAATGGCAGCATAGCGACGAGGACTCGGAGCGCAGGGGTGATTTTGGTGGTCGATTGGCGATGGAGAGATCGGAGGGGAGGGGGAGATCGATATTTTGAGGTGTTTGTTGAGAGAAAGAAGAGAGAGGTGAAGAGATAGAGGCGGAAGTTGGGGAAAAAATTTGACTTAGGGTTTGTAGGTTTGAAATAGGGAAAGAGAGATCTTTTGATGTCAACCATTGGATTGGTTTTTAATTGACGGCTATGATTTAATGTCATGGGGGAATTAAAATGTGGCTAGGATAAAAAATAATGGCTTAAATTGTAAGAAATTGGGTTAAGATTGTAATGGATTGGGTAAAAATACTATAATTGTAAGAAATTAAATAAAATTGGATAAAATGGTAAACAAA